>NC_053405.1:1280759-1368759 GCF_016859285.1 Xiphias gladius
GAGATGTAGTGGGGGTGGAGTAGGCTGTACAACACACACACGCACAAGGAGTTTAAAGAGTTTAGTTTATCGACATTTATTATTTCTTTACTAATTATTCCGTTTAGTATCTTTGTCAAACATTTCTCCTCATTCATTCATTCGTTCCTACCGTCTTGTTTCGTTTTTTTCCAAATTGACTAACTCTCCCGTGGTTCCGGATCCAGCCACCACCACTTTAGACCGGATCTTTTAGACCGGCCTAACGCTACAGACCAGCCCTAAAATATCTTTGTGAAACCACCGGCAGGGTATTTTTAGCCTAGCTTAGCACAAAGACTGGAAACAAGGGGAAACTTTTAGCCTAGATCCACCAAAAAAAGTTAATATCCACTTTCCAACAACTTCAAAGCTGCCTATGTTATTAGTTTTGGATCAACACTGTCACATTAATGAAGTTTTGGAAGAGGTTGACGAATTAGGAAGAAGATCTAGGTCAAAGTGTTGACGAAGATTTATTTCCTTCTAGATATTAAGTAAATCTGAACTACACACTGGTTTCCAGGATGAAAGCAACTAAAAACAGCAGCATAAATATATATATTCGCATGTTGATGGGTGTAATTAGGATTAAACATTTTGGCACCAACTGTGACTGTTTTTGCCAAAAGACAGGAGTCGTCACTAAACCCTGAAGTGAAATATAATCCAAACACAATACGATTTACTTCTCAAAGATTATGAAGCATTTCTTCAGATGTTGAAGTAAATATTAGATTAATAATTAAAATATTCATTTTATTTTGTCTTTTGTTGTGGAGGCGTGTTGGCCTCCAGGAAAACATGTTCTACAAACCTCTTTAATTGGCAGTGTACTGTGATTTATGCATTCTGGATATGAACTGAAAGTTAAGAATAATGATAATATCGTGTAATCTGTCCAGTGTGTGTGTGTGTGTGTGCGCGCCTCGGTGCACTCACTGGGCGAGGTGGGCGAGTTGCCTCCCCCCTCAGTGGAGGAGGTGGAGGGCGGCTTGGCGTCGACGGGCAGTGGGACGGGACGGGCCATCGGGGGAGGCGGAGGCGGAGGCAGCATGGGCGTCGGAAGGAAAGGGTTGTGGACCTTTCCCTGGGAGCTACCATTAGGCTGGGGGGGGGGTCGACACAGTTAAAAGGCATTAAATACAAATATATACTCAATATTTTTTTGTACAGAAAAACATCAACAGGTTGATCACCTGGTTACGGCTCAACTCTCTGCTGTCCTCTGAGTGTGAGTGTGAGTGAGTGTGTGTGTGTGTGTGTGTGTGTGTGTGTGTGTGTGTGTGTGTCAGCAGTTTTCCCGGCTGGTCATAAAGAATTCTGCTGCTGCTCGCATTTTATCCTCCTAATCTACAAGCATAATACCACAGTACCTCGCTTCACCTCTCTGCCTCCTTCCGTCTCTACTCTTTCCTTCCCTCCACATACTGTAGCCCACATTTACAGGTATCCACCACGTCTGTACTTATATACCTGTCCACAGGTCTTTGTTTGTTTACATGGGCATTAGTATTCTTATTCTCCTATGTTCTCTGTTTGTGCATGTACACACCTTTTGTAGTGGAAAACCAAAAATGTCTTTTTGAAAACACTTGTAATAAAGCAAACCTATGACTTTAGTGTCGCCTGTTGATGTTTGTTTTCGAAGGTGTAATGGGCTCATTGTTGCCTCTTGTGGCCATTGGGGTAAAAAACACCGGCCACAACTGTGGCTCTCATTTTATTGATTGATTTTATTGTTGTCTTCCGTTACCGCTCATCAGACCACAATGTCAAATTAAGAAAAGCGGTTAATTAACGATGGTAAAGTGGGTTTTTATCCTCAACTATTCAGACAACTGTGTTGCAAAATCTCGACATCAACGCACCAGAGACCAGGTCCACTGATTAATATGGGACTGTACAGTTTCCCTTGAATACCAACAAGAAAACGACAAACCCCCACAATAAATACCAGCAATGCTGTTGTAGTGAATCCTCTTCTAAGTCAGCTGGAGTTGTGAAGTTGTTTTCAAACATACAGGAAGGTGAATGGCCAAGTTTCTCATGTTCCATATGAATGTATCCACAACCAGATACTAGTCTGCATGTAAATATACTCGCTGGGCCTCATGTGAGAACGTTTCCATATTCGTATCCTGACTGAGTCTTCAAAGTCAGATTCACCAAACTCTCTTAACAGCACGAACTCGACGTAAATAGTTTGAGTCAGCCTGATGATTGTCACCTGTTCGTGAGGAGGTGTGTGTTTGTGAGATCTGATAGTTCGCATAATCGATGCCCCACCGATCGCACTGTACGGCTGCCTGTTTGTTCGGTTTCAAACGTGGTGGGTGTCACAACGGAGGACGATACTGGAGAGAGACCGCGAGGCAGAATCTTCCTAGTAACCACCGACACACTGCTGGGTTTGGGGGCAAAAAAAAAAAAATAAAAATTCATTTGAAAAAAAAAACCATGAGATGATCATCATACAATGAAGAGAATATTTTTTTTTTTTTTTATTTTATTTGCGATGTGTATCATCAACCTTCCACATTCCTTCCGATTCTTGGCGTTTTCACATTCGGTACGACTGCTTCGTACCGTGCCTGAGTAAGACCGCCCCCCATCCGCCCCCCATCCGCCCCCATCCGCCCCCCATCCGCCCCACGCCTCGCGACGTTCACACTCATCAAAACGAACTGGACTTTGGGGTCAGGTCTGCTCGGATTCGAGTCGGGGAATCTTCGGCTCTGACTCGTCTGTTGTTTACATGCATCGGCAGAGTAGATCTTTCTGACACACACACACCTCACCTGCGTCCAAGGTGCACAGAGAAGGTAACAATAAAGTTGCTCTATATACTGCAGGTGTTGTGACCATTTACATGTATTAAGACATGATGTTGTGTTATAGCACTCGAGCCCTACATGTCCAGTTTTTACTAAGTATGACCAAAAATAGATAAATAAAACAGACAGTGTGTGTGTGTGTGTGTGTGTGTGTGTGTGGTAGGGTTGGTGGACATTATATTGATTCAGTGTCTAGACACAGATATATCAACTATCTCACTGCAGACAGAAGAGGCCACACACACACGCGCACACACACTGCAGTGTTTTCTGCTCCTGAAAACAGAAACTGATCCCACCTTTGCAGAGGCTGGAAAACCCAGCTCAGATGTGCAGCTGTGAACTTCTGTATATCTACATAGATATATATGTATATGTGTGTCTGCGTGTGTAAGTGTGTGTGTGCTTACGTTGAGGAAGCCCACCTGTCCGGCCTGCTGGGCGGAGTCAGGACAGACCAGTTGGACGAACTCCTTGAGCGTCTCCTGTGGGTGATACCTGATGGCCGGGTGGGAGAAGTAGGAGCCGGGCTGCTGCAGGATGGGGGAGGAGGAGAAGTGGAGGCCGGAGGGGGGAGCGTGGGGACTCGCTGTGGGCCGAGCAGGGGAGAGGGGGTGAGGAAGGGGGGAGGCAGAGAAACAGACAGAAAATTATTCAGAGAGAGGAGAGTCGGGCAAGTGAGGCAGAGAGTTAATGGGGGGGCATTCAGAGGTGATTAACGGGGGCGTGGCTTAACACACGAAGACATGACGACAGACGCACGGCAGAGCAGGTGAAACGATGACGACAGACCATAATGCACTCGTCACACCAGCTGTCGATCCAAACAAGAGTGTGTGGAGGTCGGTGAACCTCATTTCCTGTTTCCTCCTCTCCTTTCCTCTCTTCTCCTCTACATTAGTTCCTCCTCTCCTTTCCTCTCTTCTCCTCTACTTTATTTCCTCCTCTCCTTTCCTCTCTTCTCCTCTACTTTATTTCCTCCTCTCCTTTCCTCTCTTCTCCTCTACATTAGTTCCTCCTCTCCTTTCCTCTCTTCTCCTCTACTTTATTTCCTCCTCTCCTTTCCTCTCTTCTCCTCTACTTTATTTCCTCCTCTCCTTTCCTCTCTTCTCCTCTACTTTAGTTCCTCCTCTCCTTTCCTCTCTTCTCCTCTACATTAGTTCCTCCTCTCCTTTCCTCTCTTCTCCTCTACTATTTCCTCCTCTCCTTTCCTCTCTTCTCCTCTACATTAGTTCCTCCTCTCCTTTCCTCTCTTCTCCTCTACATTAGTTCCTCCTCTCCTTTCCTCTCTTCTCCTCTACTTTATTTCCTCCTCTCCTTTCCTCTCTTCTCCTCTACTTTATTTCCTCCTCTCCTTTCCTCTCTTCTCCTCTACTTTAGTTCCTCCTCTCCTTTCCTCTCTTCTCCTCTACATTAGTTCCTCCTCTCCTTTCCTCTCTTCTCCTCTACTTTATTTCCTCCTCTCCTTTCCTCTCTTCTCCTCTACTTCTTCCTCCTCTCCTTTCTCTCTTCTCCTCTACTTTATTTCCTCCTCTCCTTTCCTCTCTTCTCCTCTACTTTAGTTCCTCCTCTCCTTTCCTCTCTTCTCCTCTACATTAGTTCCTCCTCTCCTTTCCTCTCTTCTCCTCTACTTTAGTTCCTCCTCTCCTTTCCTCTCTTCTCCTCTACATTAGTTCCTCCTCTCCTTTCCTCTCTTCTCCTCTACTTTATTTCCTCCTCTCCTTTCCTCTCTTCTCCTCTACTTTATTTCCTCCTCTCCTTTCCTCTCTTCTCCTCTACTTTAGTTCCTCCTCTCCTTTCCTCTCTTCTCCTCTACATTAGTTCCTCCTCTCCTTTCCTCTCTTCTCCTCTACTTTATTTCCTCCTCTCCTTTCCTCTCTTCTCCTCTACTTTATTTCCTCGTCTCCTTTCCTCTCTTCTCCTCTACTTTAGTTCCTCCTCTCCTTTCCTCTCTTCTCCTCCTCTTTGCTTTCCTGTCTTCCTTTCCCCCTTCCTGCTCTCCTCTCACTTCCTCCTTTACACATCTCTCTCCTCCCCTTTATTTTTTCCTTCTCTCCTTTCCTTTCCACCTTTTCTCTCTCCTCCTCTCATATCGTCTCACTTCATTCTCTCTTGATTTTCTTCTCTTCTCCCCCTTTACTCCCATTTTCTTTTTCTCCTCTCCCACCTGTTTACTCCAACCTTCCTCCTTTTTTCCTGTCCTCCCTTGTTTCCTCCTTTTGTTGCCGTTCCCCCTTTGCTCCCCTCTCATTTATTGTTTCCTTCTCTCCTTTCCTACTTTCACCCTTCCTCCTCTTATCCCCTCTCCTTTTCATTTCTTTCCTCTCTTTCTGTTTCCTTCTTTCCTCCCTCTCCGCTCCTCTCCTCCCTTGTTTTCCTCTTCTTCTTCCCTCCACTCACACATTTGGACCTCCTTCCTTCCTCATTTCCCTCTTCCTCTGCTTTTTGTTTCCTCCTCTTTTCTCCTTTCCTTTCCTCCTTTCCTCTCCTCTGTTTTGTCTCCCCCTTCCTCTTGTTTCCAATCCTCTCCGCTCGTTTCCTCCGCTCTCCTCTCGTTTCCTTTCCTCTCCTCTCGTTTCCTATCTAATCTAATTACGGCTGTAATTGGTCTAATATTCTCTGATTGCTCGTTAGTGGACGAGGCCTCGTTAAGGACTGTGATGTATAGAGCTCTGAGCAGAGAGAGAAGAGAGAGGAAAACGAGAGATAAAAAGAGAGAGTTATAACAGAGGGCAGAGACAGAGGGAGGCAGACGGAGATAGAGAGACATTAGAAACGATAGAGACAGAGAGAGGAGAGAGAGAAGATAGAGAGACACTTAAATGTAAGGAGAGAGAAGAAGAGAGAGAGAGAGAGAGAGGGATGGAGGGATGGATGGAGAGTTAAAGCTGCTGCACTAATTCACTTAAAGTCTGCTGTGATTTATCACTCTGACAATACACACTGACCGAGTGTGTGTGTGTGTGTGTGAGCGCACCCTGCGGTCAATGTATTTACAGTAATCACTGGATGGATGGCTTTCTCTGCCCTGCCTCTCTCTCCAACACACACACACACACACACACGAAATGGGACACTGTGTATGTACATTAATAGAAATGATCTCACTCAGTGTGCAGGCATGCACAACCACCTGTGTGTGTGTGTGAGTGTGTGCGCTCAGAATGGGCCGACCGCATTTGTGCTCTACGAATTCGTTAGACACAGATTTTTCACACGTTTGACATTTTGGGAACGACGACGTCTCCCATGTTCATCAGGAAACAGTTTTGAACGCCTGTAGCTCAAAAACTCTTTTCACATTTCTGTTTTTGCACGGACCAAACAAACGTGAGCGCTGACTGAGTTGGTAGCTGCGTCTTTGAACTTTAGAGGGAGCCGGGCTAGCTAGTTCCCCCCGGCCTCCAGGCTTTATGCTAAGCTAGGCTAATCAGCTGTGGTTCTGTACTTACGTAGATATAAGAGAGGTCTCGATCTACTCGTTTACTCTAAGGGAGAAAGAAAATATGTATTCCTTTGAGCAGTAATGTATCTGTTCTGCAGAAATCAAACCAATGATAACTGAGACACTAAGAACACAGTCAGTTGGCGAGTATGCGTCACTGTTGGCTCTAATCGGCCTCTGTCAGCGACCGTTTGGCCATTTCAGTGTGTTGACTTGGTGTCACAGGCAGCGAGAGAGAGAGAGCTTCATCAGTTTAGTGCCGTTTCTTTGTAATTCTTCTTTTATAACGGTGTGTCATCCAAGCAGTCGGGGTGTTTCTGCCTGTTCTGAACGTCCGGGTCGAAGAAGCCCGAGCCCGGCTGAAACCCCCCGCCTCCCTGGTCGCTCCGTGTCATTGTAGTCTCCACGTCGTGAATCCAACAAATGTGGATAACGGCGCATGCTTTCAGACAGACGACGAAGAATGAGAAAAACGCGAGCCCGGGAGAGAGACTCCAGCCTCGTCCCCACCTCCTGGCCTACCAGTGCGCAAAGCCGGTGTGCCTGTTGAACTGTGAAGTGAAAGTCCTGCTTACTTAAGGCAGAACTTCCTTAAAGTAGGAAAAGTAAAAGTAGTCATTATGCAGAAAAATGGTCCCTGTAAGCGTTTTATTATTACATTTTATGTTTTTGGATTAATATTACTGCTGCGTTAATATGTATGTTGCATTTTACGTCTGTTGTTATTCAAGGCTGCGTTAATATTAACTACTTTATAAACTGCTAGGTAGCTTAATCTATGGCAATGCATCATATTATATAAGATTATCAGATGTTTTGTTGTGTTGCTGTCCAGTGAAAACCATAAATATATAAAATGTTACATATAAGTTGTAAAGAGTTTTCAGCTTTGTGACAGTGCATTTTCCAGCAAAGGGGATTCTTAAATAGTTTATTTAGCTTTACAAGATTCGTAAAAGGGAAAATACTCAAGTAAAGTACAAGTACCTTGAATATGTACTTAAGTACCGTACTTGAATAAATGTACTTTGTTATATTCCAACACTGGAAAAGTTACGAAAATGATGAGATTTATCTGTTTCAGACGCTGTTAAACGAACTAGCGAGTACTTTGTTTTAAAATTTCAGTTCAGTTCAGTTTGAACAGAATGAACGTCCTGCTAGCGCCTTCCAGAGGCTGCAGCCTTCATTACAGCCTCAATACTAATAAACAGATTGAAGATGTATGTTTCTACAGCAGTGACGCTAAACATGTAAAGTTCTCTACCGAACGACCAGAGACAAAACTGTTATTGATCCTCTCATCTTTCTTCAGGCAAAACAGTAAACGGGAAGATTTTCCAAAATGTCTGAGTCTTCCTTTAAGTGTGTGTGTGTGTGTGTGTGTGTGTGTGTGTGTCTGTGTGTGTGTCTGTGTGTGTGTGTGTGTGGGGGGGGGTATGGGGTATCGAGGATCGGTGGCCTGCATGTCGAACACAGGAGAAAGGGCTGGGATTAGTTCCACTTTGCAAATTGCCTCGCTTCACTGCTCAGACCCCCCCCCGTCCTCCTCCTCCTCCTCCTCCTCCTCCTGCTCCTCTCTTCGTCTCTCCCCTGCCAACTTTTCCATGAAGCAGATATTTGCCATCAAGATGTGGATTGATAAACGATAAGGACGAGAAGAAGAATTAAAACGGCAGAGCTCCTTCACTTGAACCACAGGGGGAGAGGAGGGGGAAGGATGGAGGGGTGGACGATTTGGGCAAGGAGCAGGAGGAGGAGAGAGGTAAGGGAGGAAAGTGAGGGATTATGGCAGAAAGAGAAGAAGGAGATGAGATGGTACAGCAGGATGAGGAGGAGGAGGAAGCCATCACTGTGAGGAGAGACTAGGGATGAAGGGGAGGAGAGAGAGAAGGCCGAAGATGGAGACGGGGAGGAGGAGACCAGGAGGAGCCTGAAGAATGGCTAACATGGAGGTGGACTGAAGGAGGCGGTGAGAAGACACTCAGACTGATCTTCGGACCCAAACCTCAAACTAATCCCGTGTAATCATCTGGAGGAAATCCAGATCGCAACGCAGCGTCACCGACGAGGATTAACGAAAAACGGTTTTTATTTCTCATTGACAGGAAGTTGACGGAAGTGAGCCCACTCTGCCTTTAAGCCCCGCGGGAGTTCAGCTGCTACTATCAGCTCACAAATTATTTTCAATCCTCTAATCTGCTCCAGCATGAGCGGGATTTTCCTCCCACGGAGTTCTGGAAAACATTCGGCAATAAAAAACATTTCACCAACAGCAGCTGGATGACAAACTGACATAAGCCATCTGAGTCTGCTCAGTCTGGTCCTCACAGGTCCACTTGGGTCCCAGTCTGAGCTAAATCCTCCTTTTTGAAAGGTTAACTCCCTGATTTTGCTAATGTGGTCCTGAGAGAGCTGGGAGGACTTCAGGATTTGGGTGTTATTGTGTGCCAGAGCAAAATCACGGAGTGTACCTTTAAGTTATCGCGTTACATGTTGCATGAGCGCCACCATCTGATGCTGAGTGTGGTTGGATGAACGGAGCCGTTTCTGACCACAAGGGCTTTTCTTCACCAGCATTTTAACTGGAGGAACCAGGTGCTAAATGTAGTTACTGCCCCCCAACTACAGGTCCTCATAAGTCTTCTCGGTTCCCAGTTTGATACCTGACCCGAGAACTGAGTCGCACTCGGTCCAAACGATATCCAGTCTAATCAGGTCTGGCAGGGTCCTGTTGTATTGCTGCAGATCTCAGGTCTGTGTGTCAACATGTCAATAGAACCGTATCCAGTCCATGAAAGCTTGAAATATTTGCTGTCGATCACAGTGAACTCTAAACAAACTGATTTGTGTGACGCAATTGACACTTTTCATCTGAAAACGTGGACACAAGTGGATCGTCCAATAGGGACACTCATCCCAAGGGTACTTAGCTGGGCAGCCTGGGTCCAAACCTCCCGATTGGCGCCCAAATCTCGATTCAAGCTGACCTGAAGTTGTGTTAACCGCACTATTTCACCATCTGGAGAAACACCTCAGCCAATCAGAGCTTCGCATGATGAGGACGCCACGGTCCTGTGACTGAGCCTGACAGTCGCAGAGGCCGTTGGGAGTCAACTCGCAGAGAAAACCCTTCGACACCACGAACACTGACTGGGATGGTTTAGAAATAAACTATCGTCATTCTTCGTTTAATTTTGTTCATTTTATCTCTAATGCCAGAATCTCAGCTTTCGTGGACACTGAATATACTCTGCGATACACTATCTCGTGTTTTTACGTATTTTTTCTTTTTTCCTTTGAGGTGTGTTCAAGGACACTATGACATCCAAGAACTGAGGGATAAATATGGTCGTTACCGTTCACCGATCAGCCACAAAATTAAGACCAAATATCAGCTTTACTGTTTAGGCTGGTTGATGAACATTTGGTTTTTGTGCTATACATTTTGTATTATTATCTACTGTCAAAATCATCTAACACTCCAGGGATTTTCTTGCCGTTTGGACAAAAATTCACTTTGTAAAAGCAGAATTATTCTGCTGACTGTCAGTCTGTCTCTATGTGGACGTCACATTGAAATCAGCTTTGACTCTCATCAATAATCTGCAGGTCACAGACACACACACACACACACACTAACAAACTGGCAGGCAGGAAGTGTGTTTCCGTGTTGTGGAGTACTTTTATCAATCAGAAGATAAAAAAACAGCATGAGGAAGAAGAAAAAGGTGGTTTGGAGTGGGTGGGGCCTGAGGGTAGAGGGGTGGGGGTTAGGAGGATGTGCTCATAAAACACGCGCACACACACGCACACACACACACACACACACACACACACACACACACACACACACACACACACACACACAACCCTGCCTAAAGCCTGCAGGTGTGTGTCTCTATAGGTGCATCCTCCTGATCTGCTCTTCTGCGCCTCCTCCTGACAAAACCCACAGCTACTAACAGGAAGGTAGGGGTGAGGAGGTGCGTCAGTGTGTGTGTGTGTGTGTGTGTGTGTGTGTGACGGGGGAGGAATGAGGGAGGTGAGGAGGTGGGGGTGGTGGAGTTGGGGGTGGGTGTTTGTGGGGGTTGACTGTTGAGGACCTCACCTCGAGGCCCGGTAATGACGGGCCGGTGATGGTGTGTGAAAGCCGTTCGGGGGGAAGAGGAGGAAGAAGAAGAGGAGGAGGTGGAGGAGGCGCCGCTCGGTGAAGGCACGGCGCCGCAGAAACCAGACTTCTCTGACTTCTTTAGAGCGCCAGCGGGCGACGGCATCCCTGCCAAGAACCATGATGATGAGGATGAGGAGTGGGTCATGGCAGTGTTTCGTTTTTGCTTGTTTTTACATTTTTATGCGGCTCCAATGGGAGGAGAGGAGATGGGAGAAGGGGGGCGGAGGGCGGAGGGCGGAGGGTGGAGGGTGGAGGGGGGGTCGGCTCGGGCGGGGTCTGAAAATCAGGGAGGGAGGGGCCAACAGATTTGAGGCACGGGGCTGCAGGTCGTCACAAGGAGAAATTAGTGTGAGGGTGTGTGTTTCCTATCAACACCTTACTTGATCATGTAGGTTTATTGTTACTTTTTAACACAGTAAACGAATTTTTAAAAGTGCCTGGAAATAAAAATAAAAATTGGAAAAAATAAAATATAAGAAAACGTGCCAAGAGTTGCATAATGTTTTAGGAATTAATTTTACAACAGAAATAAAAATCGCCAGCATATTATCTGGTTTAAAATTGAACTTCACATAAAAAAAATAAAAATAAATAACAATGTTTATTTTTATATAAAAAATATTATCAACACAATAGAAATTGTATCATTAGCTATATACTTGTATAATTTAAAAATGGAAGAAATATAATCCAAGAATATAAATTGTAACTAATAAATTAATGAAAATGAAAAGTCAATTCAATATTTTTTGAAAAACAGGATAAATTTGACATAAATATTAAAAATATGGACATATCTAAAAAAATTGAAACCGGAAAATATAAAGATATTATTTGATAATAAAAATGTAATGTATATTTATATGTGTATATATATACGCATATAAGAATAAAAATGTCCTCTAAGCTGAGAGTTGGGTGACTTATACGGTTTAATCACTTTGACCACATATTAATAAACTGGCAGATTTAAAAGTTTTTATACGAGACACTTTCAAAGTTTTAGTAAAGAAATGATATTGAACAAGACCATTTTGTCGCAGCCTTCTCAGCGTCTCCGGTTTTCTTTACTGGAATAACCTGATGTGTTTGTGGACACTTTTGACTCTGTCATTAAATATATATGTAACACCGGACACTGTTTCTGCAGTTGAATTTGTTAAGTGTGATTCATTTTTCCGCGCTGTAAGCTCAACATAACACATTCCCTTTACCTACGTGTGTTGGGATGAAGACAGAAATCTCCAAAACAAAATCTGTCTGCACTGATAAATGTCCTGTAATGTGGGGACGACGTGGACTCCGAGTGACCTGAATCATCAGTATCTGAGATGGATTTAGTGAGGGACAGGGTGCAGCGGGAGGGGGAGGAGGAGGAGGAGGAGAGCGAGGAGGAAGGCTGTGTGTGTGTGTGTGTGTGAGTGAGTGATGAACAATTGTAGAGGTTTTGTCAGGTGGAATTGAGGCAGTCTGCTCAGCACTTTCTCCTTCCTCATCCTGTTTACATATCTATCTGTCTGTCCATCTATCTCTCTCTCTATCTCTCTATCAGTCTGTCTGTCCATCTATCTGTATCTCTCTCTCTCTCTCTCTATCAGTCTGTCTGTCCATCTATCCATCCACCCGCCTGTCTCCGTGTCTGTCTGTCTCTAACCTCTCTCATTCTTCCTTCCTCTGTTCTTTTTCCTGTCCATCCCTCCTCCTCTTTCCTACCCTCTTAATATCTATCCTTCCTCCTCTCAACTTCTTTCTCTGCTGTTATCAGATGGAAGATATCACACACACACACACACACACAAACACACACACGTGTGGTTTACATGGACACGTGGTGGCAGCAGGAATTACTGTCTTAAAGGAGTTTGAGTGTGTGTGTGTGTGTGTGTGTGTGTGTGTATGAGTGTGTATGTGTGTGTTCAGCCGACAAATACAAAGCTACTTAGGAGATACACACACATACATATACCTTTATACACACACACACACACACACACACACACACACACACACACACACACACACTCTGTATCATGCACAGTGTTTCAGCCCATCCTGCAGTTTTTTTTTTTACTCGCAGACATCAACCAATAAATAAACAGACATGATGATGTCATCAGCATGCTGCCGGGTGGGTGGGGGGTTGGTGTGGCGGGTGGGGGGTGACGGTTGCTGCACCCACAGGTGCCTCAAGACCGAAACTCAGACGGTAAAAAAGAGAGGAGAGAAAAAGGAGAAGGAAAGGAAAGAAGGAGAAAAGAGTGCAGGAAAGTAAGGAGAGGAGGAGAGGAAAAGGGAGGAGAGACAACAGAGTAAAAGGAAATGAGGACAAAAAGGACGAGAGGACAAAGGGAGAGATGGAAAGGGAGAGGAGCGGAGGAAAGGAGGAAAAGAAAGGGAAGTCAAGAGAAGAGAGGAAAGAGGAAAGAAAGGACGGAAGTGGAGGAAACAAGAGAGGAGATGACAAAGGGAGGAAGTAAAAGAGGGAAGATAAACGGAGGGGGGAGAGGAGAGAAAGAGAGGAGGCAGGTAAGAAGGCAACAGGGAAAGAAAAGGAGGAAAGCAAAGGACAAGAGGAATCAAAAGAGCAGAGGAGGCGAGATGACAGGAGAAGGGAGGAAAAGAAAGGAAAGGAGGAGACAAAAGAGAAGAAGAGAGGAAAGGAGATCAGCTGAGAGGAGGAGTGAGGAAGTTCAAGAAGAGAAGAGGAAGGAAAGGAGAGGAAACAAGTTAATAGGAGAGGAGGAGGTTTGAGGGGATGAGAGGAGAGAGGAAGAGAGGTGAAAGGAGGAGGATGCTTGGAAGGAGAGGGTGAGGAGATAGAGAGCAGAGAGGGAGAAGGAAGAGAGGAGGAGAAAAAATTCACCAGACTAAACCAGACACGTCACGACACCAAACGGCAAAACCAAGACCATCCAGGTATCATCTACCCGTCAGGAGGAGGTGGGGAGGAGGAGGAGGAGGAGGGGAGCAGGTGGAGGAAGGAACGGTTTCACAGACACGTAGACAGAAAATAAAAAGGCGTGTTCACAGTCTTTACCTTGTCGGGAGATGAACGAGCTAGCTAGAGAGCCACGCAGCTTATATCCGGCTTTCCGACGCAAGACGGAGGAAAGAAAGAAAAGAAACGAAAAGAGGAAAGAAAAAGAAAAGCAGCATGAATATACTGAGAGAGAGAGAGATGGAGGCAACACCTCGACAACAACGTGTTCATGTCAGTGTGTGTGTGTGGGGGGGGTCCCCGGGACTCTGGTCATACTAAACAAACACAAGCACGCACACACACACACACACACACACACACACACACTATGGAGTGTGTTCCTGTTTACATCTGAATCCCAGTGATGGATCGTGTGTTTACATAACGTTAGCCTGTTAGCTGGTTCAGTGTGAAGCAGAAGACGTCTGTGTGTGTGTGTGTGTGTGTGTCTGCACATGAGAGACAGACTGAACATCTACATTCCAGACTGTAAGTATTTGGACAGTTAACACTTTTTGTTCTTCAGGCTCTGAGCTTCAGCTCATCCACTCCGACATAAAATAGTGATTCTACATTAAAGAACCAAGTCTCGGCTTTAATTTGAGCAGGTTTACGTCGTTATTGAAAGAACCGTGTGGGAGACGGAGCTCTTTAAACACTCGGGGCCCAAAGTTAAGGGACTCAAAAGTAATTGGACAGATACGCATGAAGTCAAACTAAATGATCGTATTTAATATTAAGCATAAAATCCTTTGCAGTCAGTGACTGTCTGAAGTCTTTGACCCACAGACGTCAGCAGACTCTTTGTATCTTCCCTGGTGACGCTCTCCCAGAGCTTCACTGCAGCCTCCTTCAGATCTCGTTGTTGTGGGCTCTCTGCGCCTATAGTCTGGTCTTCACCGAGCGGACTGTGATCAGCCGGACTGAGATCAGGTGACTGACTCGGCCAGTCGGGGATAATCCACCCCTTCACCCTGAAAAGCTCTGTGGTTGCTTTGGCCGTACGTTTGGGATCGTTGTTGTTTGCTCCCGTGAACCTCCGCGCTCATCCTGTTCCGTCAGCATACCAGAACCGCCGTGTTTGACAGATGAGGTGGTGGCTTTGGGTCACGAGCTGTTCTTTTGCTTCTCAGCAGTTTCCTCTTCCTATCATTTAGACAGAGGCTGATTTTTTGTTTCATCGGTCCATAGAACTCTGATCCAGAACTCTGCCGGTTTCTCATTGACAGTTTTCGTCAACTGCTGTCTGGCCTTCCTGTGTTTCTTCACCATGTCAAGGACTTTCTGCTCATCCACAGGTCCGGAGCTCCTCCATCTACCTGCTCGTTTTGCATTTTCTAGTTTCCCCGTGAACCCCTGCTTTTGTAGAAATGACCCAACGGTTGATTTTGGCAAACCAACTACCTTTGACATCTCTCTGATAGACTTTTGCTTTTTTTCCGAGCCTCATTATCTCCTTCAGCTCGTCACTCCTCATACTGACAGACAGCTCCACCTCGGTCTAAATGGAAACTCTCAGCTCTGAGCCACGTCTGAGCTCTTTGGAGCATGAACCCGCGTTGAAACGACACACAGCTGCTCAACAAACATTAGTAGCCGAGTGTCCAATTACTTTTGAACCCTTGCAATTTGGGCACAGTGTCTCAAAGGGACTATATCTCCCACATTTATATCAGAGTGAATGTGCTGAAGCTCAGAGCCTGAAGAACTAAAAAAGGGGTAACTGTCCAGATACTTGTGGTCTGGACTGTACATCAGTTGTGATTGGACTAGATCAGGGAACTAAGCAGGACCAGGAAATAGTCCGATCCCACCCACAGCAACATTCATGGCCGGGTTAACCTGCTAGGGGAACCTGGGGCAAAAGTGAGCTGCTGGGCCCCCGCAGTCCCCCCTCGTCCCCCTCTCTCTATGCAATGCGTACCATAGTTCTTTACCTGAATATCACATGACTCCAGGTCCCCTGCCTGGTCATTTGATTGCTTTAAATGCAAATAAAAGCCAACTGTATTAAAATAATGGCCAAATCTCAAATAACAGCCAAAGAGCACGAGCAGATAGAGCCGGTCGCCTACACAGGGTGGTGGAGGGACATAAAAAATGTCTCCCACGGTAGATTCGGTGTCACGTCCATTTCCACAGCCCTAACTCCATCAGCACAGAACTCCCTGTGGTCAACAACACTGTTTCATACGTTCACTTGGGCTTCTTTTGTTGTTCATTTACCATCAGTGAAACTCGACACCTGCAGATTTTTCAAAACACAAGTCGACCAAATACGTCCCTGAGCAGGAAGTGATGAGTTTGATGGAAGCACCTGGAAATAAGTAGTGAGTGAAAACTGTATTTCTGTTAAACAAGAGAAAGTGATCAGAGCAGAGCGGCGAGTGTGACGTGACTCTGTTGTTCTGATGGATTAGTGCTGTGGAAATGGACACTACACTGAATCTATCAGGATGGCAGATAAACATGGAGGACATTCTGAGTTTTCCATTGACAGAACAACAGGGGGAACTGGAAATAAAGGCCTGGTCTTCTCTGCCGCTGAGGTAAATAAATTGGCCCCGGCCACCAATTAAGAATTAATGGTAAGTAACAGAATCTAAAAACGACAGTATCTTTATGATTTTAACCGAAAACTTACAGCCAATCAGAGAGAGGGAATTTCTGTGGCCCTGGTACAGAGACAACCCACGCACGATTACACACACACACACACACACACACACACACACACACACACACACACACACACACACACACACACACACACAAACACACACACACACAAAAGCCTAATTACCAAGGCACATACTACTTGTCTTTCTACCACCTATTTTCTAGCTGAGTCCTCAGTTCACATGTAGACACACCCTCACTTTCACAAACATACAGGGTGTTTACATTGTTTACATACTTATATGTCACCCCCCCCCTCACACACACACACACACACACACACACACACACAGCGACACATAGAGACACTCCCCTCCCTGCTGCAAGCATCACTACACACTTACATGAAAGCATCGCTCCGATTCCAAAGCTGCTTTGGAGCGGCAGGTTAAAGTTGGGATGTGTATGAAGTGTGTGTGTATGGTGGAGGAGGGGGTGGGGGGGTAATTAGGTCTGGTGTTGGTGGTAAGGAGGGTGGGGTTGTTAGAGGAGGGTGGGGGTTTGGGGTGTAGTTTCTGTTCCGACGGGGTACCTGGCTCCACGTCGTGCCAGCTGCTGGCCTGGCTGCCGCTGCCCGGAGATCGACCCTGACCCGGGTAGTAGGACTCCTCTCCTGGACTGTCCACATCCTCCTCCATACACTTTATCCTCTTGGCAGAGCTGGTCACACACACACACACACACACACACACACACACACGGGAGAGACAGAGCAGCACCGTTAACTTCTCTCAGTCTGCTGATATTAATAAATATAAGTTCCTTTGATAAGTAGAGGGGAAGAGAGATGAAAACAGTGGAAGAGGAAGAAGAAAGCCAGTGTGAGGCAGGAGAGTGTTTCCGCCACTGAATCCATTGTTTTCTTGTATTTGGACACACTTTGTATTCATTTTTACTTATTTTGAGATAGAGTTAACTTGTAAAAACTTGTTGACCAGGTATTACGAGGAATGAAACTCCCGTAAGGCACCCAGACCCCAACACATCTGGTCTCGTCAGTAGATGGAGTCCTAAACACAACACTCAGCATCATTTGCTATCTCAAATACAAGTTCTGCAAGTTTTCCTTGAATTATTTCATAAAAGTATAATAACCTTTTTATTATGTTATGTTATGTAAGTGGTCATTCTTTCAGATGAGGTGGCCCATCTTCGCGTTGAAGCACTGCAAGAAACCCTGGGTCTAAAAATGTGGAGAGAGACCGAAAGCTCGTACACTGTTCTTTATTTCTTCTTCAGCACGTAACGGAGTTGAATTAATTGGTAAACGGGTTAAGTTTTGCTCTCTCCCCCTTTATCTTGCTATGGTCATACAGTAAACAGTACGATACTGATACTGGTGTGCACACGTTGTAGTAGCCCGAAGTCATTCCGAGCAGCAGACTCCACCCTGACAGCCCGGATACTCTCCACCGTGGACATGGAGGGACTTTCTGTGTATATGACATTGGGTGTCAGAACACAAGGCGCCATGTATACAGCCTGTGGCATCATGGACATGGACAGATGACCCTGCAAGTTCTAGTATGCTGACGCACAACGTATAATCTGTGCTTAGGTTTCCCTTCATTCATGGAACAGTAAAACAGCCGGGGCGGAAACTTCTCGCGGACCAGGATCTAGATTTAGGCCCCGATTCCTCTGTTTGAAATGCAGGTACGGTTCCCGAGTTCCTAAAAATGTCCATGGTTGCCTGGAAAAGGTCCTGTGGTGATAAAATGCTATCTGTTGAAACTTTCCTCTCTGCTGCTGCTGCGCATTGAGCTTAATACAGTTTAATGGGGCACTGAGACACCAGGGTAAATCTCATTTTATTAACAGAAAGCTTTCATTAAAGTCAGAGAGGCCTTTTCTCTTTCGGTCATTTTTATGTTGGATAACTTCTTGCCTCCGACACAGATGTAAAAACGGCCCTCCTTCAATGAATGAACCAAATCGACATGTCTGACTGGTGTCTGGAGGTCTGAAGGTGTTTAAGCCCAGCGAGCAGCAGCAGCAGCTGAAGCTGAAGCTGAAGCTGAAGCAGCAGCTGAAGCTGAAGCTGAAGCTGAAGCTGAAGCAGCAGCTGAAGCAGCAGCTGAAGCTGAAGCAGCAGCTGAAGCAGCAGCAGCTGAAGCAGCAGCTGAAGCTGAAGCTGAAGCAGCAGCTGAAGCAGCAGCTGAAGCTGAAGCTGAAGCTGAAGCAGCAGCTGAAGCAGCAGCTGAAGCAGCAGCTAAAGCTAATGCTGAAGCTGTGTGTGACTTTGGGTTCTGCGTTGTTATAAATGAAGGTAAACAGCATTTTAATAAAGTCTGGCCTTCATAAAAAAAAAACACGTCATCTAATGAGACCTGCTGCGCACTTCAATTACGTTCACTCTGTTGTTGTTTCAGCCATTTATGTGTCATGTGATACTGAGTCACATCAGCTACATGACTGCTCAGTAACACACACACACACACACACACACACACACTCTAGCCCTGACATGCCAAAGTTCCTCTCATTTAGCCGATGTGTTCATTTAATAGGAGGTTAAGAGATGTTAATGTTTTTGTGTGTGTGCTGTTGTGTGTGCGTGTTGTTGTGTGTGTGACCTGCCTGTACTTTGTATATGAATGAAGAGTCTCTGACATTAGTAAAGACTTAAAGATTTCAATATGGATCTGCTTCACTGCCCCGCAGCACTGTGATATTGTGTGTGTGTGTACTTGTACTTCTATCTTTGTAAGGATCCGTTTGAGTGTGTGTGTGTGTGTGTGTGTGTGTGTGTGTGTGTGTGTGTGTGTGTGTGTGTGTGTGTGTGTGTGTGGGAGGTCTCTGGAGAGGTGTGTGGAGTCAGAGAGGAGAGAGAGAGTAAGTGTAAAAAGACAGAGGACACACATACAGAAACACACACACTCAGCTAATCTAAGTCAGTAGTTCAGTATGTGTATGTGTGTGTGTGTGTGTGTGTGTGTGTGTGTGTGTGTGTGTGTGTGTGTGTTGGTGTGTGTGCTGCAGGGCAGGTATCTCAGCAGACAGACAGACGACTCTTGCGACTGCATCGATTTAACTGAGGAGGTCAGGGCAAACCCTT
Source organism: Xiphias gladius (assembly GCF_016859285.1). NCBI lineage: Eukaryota > Metazoa > Chordata > Actinopteri > Istiophoriformes > Xiphiidae > Xiphias > Xiphias gladius. The sequence goes on from NC_053405.1 coordinate 1,299,951, forward strand.
CAAGCGTGTGTGTGTGTGTGTGTGTGTGTGTGTGTGTGTGTGTGGCTGATAGTATGTGTGTGACTGAGAGTGTGTGTGTCTACTGTAGGTAAAAGCTTTGTGAAGGCTAAACATGAAACAATATTGCTGAGGACACACGGCTCTGTAACACCTGAGACTGTGAGTATGTTATACACATATATGTACATTAATACGTATGTTGTACGTATAATTGAGTGTTTGTATTTGGTGAGATTCATGCTTGTGTGTTTTTTGAATTGCCCTTGAAAATGTGAACTCTGGGGTGTCCCGCTGGCCTGGGGGTTTAAGGCACTAACCGTGTAATCACAACGTGCCCGTTCAAGTCCAGTTCTGGTCTCTCTTCATTTAATGTGAGTCCTCTACCGTATGCTTTCTAATAAAGGCCAAAAATGTCTAAAAATACTTAAAGTGGCCGCAGTTTATATTTTATAATACCACTGGCTAAAACGTGACGGTGTTCGGGAGTCTGTGGTAGTGTCACCGCTCTTGTAGCGTTGTTTTTTTAGAAAAACAGCTCTGAAAAGCCACCGTCCACCACCTGCTGAGCAGCGAACAGCAGACAGACGCAGTCAGAGACCAGCTGGTGGACACAGTGGAGCATTTATCAGCTAAAGAGCCAGAGGTGTCCCTCAGGAGCTGGTGGAGACCAGAACCAGAGCTGAAGAGAGGGAGCCCTGGACCTAGATTCCCCAGATCCAGATGAAGGATCATGCTGCTCTGTTGGATGTGGACACGGCAACTGTTTGATCCCAAGTTCAACATGTCAGCTTAAAAGGTGACGATCTGTCATTGCTCTGCCTAAAACTACTGGACAAATATAAGTTGTCCTGAAGGGTAAAAGCATTCAAGAAGCATTATAATAAAAGATGGGTTGAAATCAGACTTCTCAAACCACCTTGAGCGGTGATCTTTACTCCTCCAGGCTGTAACTGCGTCACGATGTGGTCTGAAGACTGGGAGGTTTGTACCTGTGATGACGGCAGCTGAAGTTTCAAGAAACCAGACTTCTTTCTCCCAGTCACATTAAAACGTCAAGAAATACGATCGTATGCGGTGTAACGCGCTGATCCCTGATCAGTGTTTCCACAGAATGATCTATGAGGGGTAGAGGGGTTTCGGCCGCATGTGGTTTGGAGCAGGACCGACTCAGACCTGCATTGTGGGAAATGCTGATCAGATGCGATCAGAATTTTGATCTGGCTAAAAGAGATGCATATGTGTGGCCAAAGGCAAAGACGTGTGCGTTATATCGCATCACATTTGAATTTCATGCAGATATGAGACACTTGACTTGGCCAACGTCAACGTCACAGCGATCTGATTGGCTCAAGATGCAGCCGATCCATCGAAGAGCGGCCACAACATTAAAACCAGTAACTGTAATATATACAGTGTCCATACTTATACACTAGTATATAAAGAGTCACCACACTGAACTGTCAGTAGTTCTGTAGCTCCTGTGTAGCAGCAGAGTCTGTGGTTTGTGTTTGTTCCTGATTTACTTTCAGATCAGATTTAGTGTTTTCCGATGGGATCTCAATTGCTGGTGTAAAAAGGTCTGATGCCGTTTAAAGACACAGCATTAAGAACTGTGGACCTGAACTAGGGAGTGTGTATGCGTGTACCTGGAGGAGGAGGTGCTGGGTAGGGGTCTCCTCATGGCTCCTGGACTCATGCTGTAGTAGGAAGAGCTGTCCAGGTCGGCCAATGAGAAGTTGGGGCCGGTGCCGGCTGCGATGGGTGCTGAGACAGAGACAGAGAGACAGAAAGCATTAGACATGTTGAGACCTTTAGCATCATCGGGTTTTTTATTCATATAATCCCACCAGGGTCTGTATTCTGGGTCTGTCCCAGGGCCTCCGCCACCTCCTCAAGGTCCAACCCCCTCAGCTGACTCCTCTAGATGTCTGAGATGTCTAAAGTTGGGACCCTGCAAGCCTCCTGATGGTCACCTCCACTCTGTCCTGACCCTGGACCAGAGGAAAAAGTTTTCTCTTGCGAGTCACATCGGTCCCCTTCATCTCCAGTGGATGAACGACATAATCGGAGGCCGATCTGTAACTTCATTTACCGCCTCGCCTCCCTCTGCTGTGAGTTAAAGCCCTTCCTGTATTTATATATTTACATATTAAGTAAAACGGGCCTCTGATTAGTGCAGGACATTAGCATCTACAAGAAAAAACAAGTATCATTCCTCTCCTTCTCCCTTTCTCTTTCCTTCCCTCTCTGCTCTGTCCATCTTCTGCCATTTACCCTCCTACACATCTCTCTTTGTCTTCCTCCGCTTCTCTCTGGGGAGAGCAGGTCTTCCACAAAGGCCTGCGAGGGCTCTCACTATGAGAGAAGAGAGGGAGTGAAAGAGCAAGGGGTGAGAGAGAGAGAGGGCGAGTGAGGGAGAGAGAGGGAGAGAGAGAGGGAGCAAGAGAGGGAGAGAGAGAGAGGGAGAGAGGGCGAGAGAGGGAGAGAGAGAGGGAGCAAGAGAGGGAGAGAGAGGAGAGAGAGAGAGAGAGAGAGAGAGAGAGAGAGAGAGAGAGAGAGTTGGCTCTTTGTTGTCAAATGCTTCAATTTGAAAATCCTGCTGAACAAAGGCAGCAATCTGCTTCAAACCCGGACATCCGTCTAGCCCCTCGCCTCCAGCCCCCCCTTCATCCCTCCTCTTCATCGCTTTATTGACAGAGAGCATGATGGCGTGATGGGATGAAAGGAGGAGGAGGAGGAGGAGGAGGACTGACAGGATCTGGTGAGTAGTTTTCTGCTGAGCTCAGCACCCTGAGTTCGCTCTATCTATCACTCTCTCTCTCTCTGCCCTGCAGAGATAGTACTGGCCTGAGAGAGCTGTGCACACACACACACACACACACACACACTTAGTTCAGATGTGCATCTGTGTGTGCCTCCCATATATGACGACAAAAAGCAACAACATCTGTCAGTCAGTCAGTTGGTCCAGAGCCGAGGTTTTCAAACTGTGAAGCTTCCCCTCAGAAATCGTACTCTCCCTACAAGCGTCGGAAACAAACGTCCATAAATCCACTTTGAAATCAGAGAAACAAGAGGCTCCAGGTAGCTGCGGAACTTGGCTGAGAATCCCCATGTTTTTAAGTTTCCTTCGGTATCGCGGTGATCCAGTGACAGTTGTCAGAACGTCCACGGCTACGCTGAGAACAGGAGCTGGTCACAGCTGATTCAGCAGCTTTTACTGGGACGGTTGGACTGAATGGAAACAGATACAGGCTAAAAACACAGGGAATAAGCTCAACAGCGTCAGGACCTTGAAAACTCCTGGTTCAAAACAAATCACAACAACCACTGGTCGGATTACTGGGAATATTACTGCGGATATTCGTCATCCCCTGATAATGGATCTTACTGATTCTGGTGACCCTGTGACCGTCCCTGTAGCGCCACCAACAGGACAAACGAGAGGCTGTAGCGAGGGTAGCTAGGAGAAGTTCACGTGAATCATGTCAAACACATACACCGAGTTGTTACTGTATTAGTTATCTTGTTGTTCATCTTCAAAAAAGTCTTTGGGCACATTTTGGATTTAACGACTTAATATTTAATGATAATGGTTTTCTCTGTTACCAACGTTACAGCAGGGAGACCTGAACACACACATTTTACCACTGACGTTGGTCACTAAACGACACTTTCATTTCGCACTTCTTCATAGCAGAAGAAGACCGTGAGATGCTTCCAAGTTATTTATCCTAAATAAATAACTTTTAGCCGCGTACTCTCACACCTCTCCCTACACTTCTCGGTTTCCTTTCACTGAATCAAGAATCAAATCGAGAGATTGCAGAAGATTCCCGGCCATAAGTGGAGCAGCTGCTGAAGAGAAGCTCAGTGGCGGCAACGAGGGAGTTTTACAGTATCCCCGCGGCAACCTTAAGGTCAACTGCTTCTCTCCTCTAACCCTCAGGCTGGCTGGCGGTTGACGCAGCTGACTTCACTGGAATCACTCCCTGGATTCGCACATCCCTGCCGCACGCTGTGTTCGGTGTGTGCCGTGGATGTCAGCTGACACGACGCTCTGCAATGAGGCCTGCCTGCGTCGCCGTTAAGACTAACTCACAACAACCTGTAGAGCTGCACTCATCTCGTCCGCCTTTGTACCCATTTCAGTTTGGAATAGATTCTGCCAAGATGAAGTCCTCGTTCCTAATCCCACTTCCAAAACTTCCCGGCTATCCAACCAGGGCAGAGGGCTGTCAATGAGCACAACGCCAGACCTGTTTGAATCTCGGAGGCGGTCTAAGACAAACCCACTTTCCTCTAGGGCCTTTACATGTTTAGCTCCGCTGGTAAGACTCTAAGAACAGATACATCATCAGGAGGTTGTCTGTTCATATTAATAATAATGATAATAATAAACTTTATTTATATAGTACTTTTCAAAACACAGTAACAAAGTGCTTCACAATGAAAGCAATAAAAAAACAGAGCACAAATACGAACGCAGAAGATTAAAAATGAATAAAACAGCAACTTTATTATTTATAATGATAACTTTATTATATATAATGATAACTTTATTATATTATTATGTATATATGTTTCTAAAAAGCTGGGTTTTTTTTAAAGAGATTTAAAAGATGCAGTGGAGTGTTCAGCCCTGGTCTCCTCTGTGAAATGTGATCATGGTTCTTTGCACCAGGTAAAATTCGAGCGTTGTAAGCAGGGGAGGGATTTTCTACTGATGCCAGAGAGCGGGGAAACACAGTGGGGATGAAGGCGTGGTATATTGTAGCTGCGCTGAACACTGCAGCCTCAGGGAGCACTTTAGACGGTTAGTGATGTTTCACTTATGCTGCGAATTAACCAATCCACTCTTTCCTTTTTCTGCTCTCTGTATTTAAATCCTAGACGCTTATGCTTGATGTTGATGGCTGTTTGCCAACTGGAGCTTCACCTCATCTTTACTGTACTAATGATATTTTAGGTCATTTATAGTTTTTGCCATTGTAACACTGCTTTAATATACATCTCATTCCTTTGCCGATGTTTCTCGGCAAAGGAATTGGCCTTTAATAAAGAAAAATGTATTTATTTTGAACCACAATTAACGATTCCCTTCGATGGGGTCGAAACTCCTGCCTCGCTCCCACCACTGCAGTGACTCACAACCTCATCAAAGTCTGGGCTCCCGTGGGTCACGCGAGCCAATGGAAACACTGTAGGCTAATGTCAGTAGCTAGCCACTGTACCCAGCTTGTTAGGGTTAGGGTTACTTCCTTCCCTTCCGAGCTTCTGAACTAGACTGTGTCAAGTGTCCACGGATGACCGCTAACGCTAGCTAGTTTCTAACTTTTGCCCTAAGTTACAGTTTTGCTAACTAACATTAGCTAGTCAAAGCTAACGTTTGCCTTACCTAACATTAGCTAGTCAAAGCTAACGTTTGCCTTACCTAACATTAGCTAGCCGATAGTGCAACCCTTTCATTTCCAATGTTGGCTTGAAATGTCATATATTATCCAATGTTAGCTAACACCGGTGCTTAGTCAGGCGCAGTGGGACAATGGAGGACTAGTCCTTGTACGTTTGGACATCATTATAGAATTTATTATTTTATTTTAATAGGGTTTTGTGTGGCTGTGCTGGTTTAGTCTTTTGCCTTTTTGCTATTAGCTATTAACAGGCACTGTCTTTGTTTGCACTGAGGAATTGGGGAGTTATTTGGTTAATTAAATGATATTAAAATCCATGTGTGTTGAAGGCTCAGTGATTGTAGTAGTTTAAATGTCTGACTACTTTATTGAACTCCGATTCGATTTTATCATGGGGGATGTACCACACACCAACCTTTGTCAACAGGGGTCACCGACAAAGTATTCTGGAGCAAATTACTCTAGAATACGAGGAGACTGCACTGAAAGATGTATGCCATCATACTCAACATCTTATCGATCCATATTCTACAGGATCTTTTCCACAGGAGCCATATGTTTCTACCTCTGATTTAATGGAACAGACAGGGGTCACTCTAGCTTAGGCTCTTGAGCCAATAGACCGAGTCCGTTCTTCTCCATTCATCTTGATATTGGGACCAGTACAGGATCTACAATGTGGGATGTTGAATGAGAAGTTGTGGGATGCTGGTTTATTTTTTCTGTGAGATTATTTTCTAATGTAAGAAAACAGATGACAGAGTTACATTATTGGGTGGTCTATGCCTTAAGTGTTAGTCAGCCACAGGCCTAGATGCTGCATGGTAGTAACACACCTGCCTGCCTCTTGGCAGGTTGATAGTGTCTTTGGTTCTGGTGCGGCATCGTGTGGGTCTTCGTGTTTGAGCCGAAATGATGGTCTGCTGTTGTTGGGTGTGTGGGTCCGACTTTCTGCCCGTTTTGCTGTAGAATACTTTGTTGGTGTCCGCTTATGACAAAACTTGGTGTGTGGTACATCCCCCGTGAGCTGGTGTGTAGTGGACCTGATTTACCATCGTCTACGGACTGCAGACATTACGGTAACCAGGTGAGACACTGCGAGGACTGGAAGACTTCAGTCCACTGAAGCAGGCTCCTGCTCTGTACTGGGCTCCCTTTACACCCTGGGGAAAGGGTTGACCCCCCTGATCCAGACTGTCATTATATAATTCGCACTGTGTGTGTGTGTGTGTGTGTGTGTGTGTGTGTGTGTGTGTGTGTGTGTGTGTGTGTGTGTGTATTAGGTGGGAATGCCTCAAGACGAAGGTACTAGAAGGTGCCAAGTGGGTCATCTGGCTTCTTATCTGTTCTGTGTGCGTGTCCTCTGATAATGTGTGCGTCTCTGAGTGTGTGTTTGGTGTTTTGGTGTGTGTGTGTGTGTGAGTGTTATGCCATCATATCAACTTAATCCTCAAATCCTTACGTCTAATATCAGCCCTCGTGACACACAGGGAGGAAAAGTGAGTGAATGTGTGTGTGTGTGTGTGTGTGTGTGTACATGACATCTGTGTTAGTGCCAAGGTGCGCCTCTGGCACTACAGTCATGCATCACTGTGCGTGTGTGTGTGTGTGTGTGTGTGAAGCAGACCGAGTGTCTATAAACATCAAAGTTGAGAGACAGGGAGCTGCAGCTCTCAGGACAGTCTCTGCAGAATGAAACCTCTTTCTGAATATAGGTGAGTATGTCTTGTATATATGTCATAAATATAATGTATATACAGGACACCATCTGCAGGTTTATTGCTGCTGTTCTACTTGACTTAATAACTGATTATTCTGTTAGTTATTTGCATGATTAAATGATTAATTGCAAGGGAAACTTTACTGTATCTGACTCCACTGGTATACACCTCTTCACAAGAGACAATGAGGACCAGCAGTCTTGGGGCAACATCTGGTTCAAAGTCTGACGATCCGGTCTGGAGACCGTTTAGTTAGCAGGACGTCATGTTGCTGAAAACGTCCTGCGTTTTAAGCTACAGGCTGCTCTGTCTGAAAGCACCTTCACGGCGTAGTCGTCTAACAAGGGAACCCTTCACAGCCAGAATGGACGGAAGGAATAAAAACTTTCAACGTACATGAGGACATGCCAGCGTTGTATTAAGACATAGCTGAAAAATGGGAACCTACTCTCAAGGGTTGGTCCGGACAACAGGAGGAACGCGGAGAGACGGGAGGAAAGAGTTGAATGAACTGAGCGAGAAGTGAAGGGAAGTTGAGGGAATATTTGTAAAAAAAAACCAAACAAAGAGAGGATCAGAGAGCAAGTGACAGGAAGAGACAGAGTGAAAGAGTGAGAAAGAGTTTCATGACGGATTGGAGAGAAAAATTGAGAGAGTGGGACGAGGGATGATTAAGGAGGAGAAGCCAGAATTCAGTCAACAGAAATACACTGAACTGACCAATTACATTTAATATAGGCCTGCCACACTAACCTATACTCTCTCCCTCTCTCTCCCTCATTTACCCTCTCTCTACCTCTGTCTCTCACTCACCCTCTCTCTCTCTCCCTCACTCACTCACCCTCTCGCTCTCTCTTTGTGTGCTGCTTTAATAGGATATTGATCGACAGAGAGAGATTCGATTGGCCTGCCAGTGAATTGTGTAATGGCTGCACAACGCCAAGGTCACCCACTGTGAGTGTGTGTGTGTGTGTGTGTGTGTGCTCTGTTCGATACCCCCCCAACCCCACCCCCACCCCACCCCCGACCACTTCTCATCTTCTGGTAAGCTATAGGCTTCAGTCACCCCTGCAGACCCCTGTGTATATACAGGTGTGTGTGTGTTCTCACACATTCACTCTCTCAAATAAGAACTTTCTCTCTTGCAAACACACAAACACGTACACTAGATGAGTAGTACAGGTGTACTTGGTGCAGTAGGTGTTACACACACATATTAATTCAGTGTATTTATATTTGTATGGATGCAAACTCAAATTCACACTCTCACTCATTCATGGACCAGTCTGAGGAGCGTGAGGAGTTGCTGGTTTCTGAAGTTGTTGGTTTTTTTTTACTGCAAATTCATATTTGAAAGAATTATTTCAATGATTTCTCCAATGTTCCTCTACACAGAAACACGGGGGTCACTTTGAAGTATCTCAGCTTTGTTGCTGATCAGGTTTTCAGCCATGCTGGCAGAGTGGCTCTGGGGACCTGTCGATCCGTCCGCCATTTTGGTCCAGACTGAAATACCTCAACAACTACTGCATGGATTTGACATTCATGTTCCCCTCAGGATTCGGTGTAATAACTTTGGTGTTCCTCTAAATTTCATCTAGCGCCATCGTCAGGTCAACATTACATTTTTGTCCAGTACTTTGGTTCTGACAGCCAGCTCCGTTTTGGATCCAGTTCCAAGCTGGTTCCATTTACCCAGATTCATGTTCAATTAATTATCGGATTCGTTCATTCATGTTCTCAGTTTAGTCTCTGTTGCCTCTCTGACACTAAAGACATCGGCGAAGAAGAAAAACCGTTGTCGTACACGAACGTGTGCGAACTCAGAGACGCCGTTGTAAACAGGAAACATGGCCGACCGGTTCGCGTCCCAAAGTCAATGAAACGGCCGCGACATGTGATATCTGCGGGAGGAACGACAGGTCGGTCCTTTAAACATTTATCTGTTGGTCGTGATAAAGTAAGAACTTGTGTTATTTTGATGACTTGAGGAGGACGAGTGCTCGGCCTCAGCCGCCCCCGCCTCACCTGTAGCAGAGCAACGACCAGTTCACCGTCAGGTAACGTCCAGAGCGTCGGGCAGCGTGTGAATCAGAGCTGCAGCAAATTCAGAAGGTTTTGTTGTTACAGTAGGAACAAAACTGTGAGGATCCTCAACAGCCTGTACACCCTGGGCAGCTCCCCCAGCCCCCTCTCAACTGGTCCAGGAGAAATGATATTGTGCTTCTGCATATGTATGACATACACACTGAATGTAGGAATTACGATTAAAAAGTGCTTGAACCTCGAACCTCATCTATGAGAGTGAACAGAATATCTTTGGGTTTGAGGCTGCAAGTTGAAAAGTATAACAGGCAATTTTCACCAGTCTAAAATTTTATCGACAAAACGGAAAATCGATTCGTTGTTAGTCGCAGCCCTACTTTACAAACAGGCGTTCCTACACAACCTGTACAAAACATGCACACACACACACACACAAGTCAGGTGCATTAGCTTTCAACTTACAACCCGGAATGGTTGCTGGTCTCACTCACACACACACACACACACACTAGACTCTCCTGCACTCTAATCTATAAGTTATCCTTCCAGAGCCGCATCGCTGCAAATCTGCTGACCAACACAATACACACACACACACACACACACACACACACACACACACACACACACACACACACACACACACACACACACACACAAGTCAGGTGCATTAGCTTTCAACTTACAACCCGGAATGGTTGCTGGTCTCACTCACACACACACACACTAGACTCTCCTGCACTCTAATCTATAAGTTATCCTTCCAGAGCCGCATCGCTGCAAATCTGCTGACCAACACAATACACACACACACACACACACACAAGTCAGGTGCATTAGCTTTCAACTTACAACCCGGAATGGTTGCTGGTCTCACTCACACACACACACACACACACACACACAGACTCTCCTGCACTCTAATCTATAAGAAATCATTCCAGAGCCGCATCGCTCCAAATCTGCAGACCAACACAAAACACACACACACACACAAGTCAGGTGCATTAGCTTTCAACTTACAACCCGGAATGGTTGCTGGTCTCACTCACACACACACACACAAGTCAGGTGCATTAGCTTTCAACTTACAACCCGGAATGGTTGCTGGTCTCACTCACACACACACACACTAGACTCTCCTGCACTCTAATCTATAAGTTATCCTTCCAGAGCCGCATCGCTGCAAATCTGCTGACCAACACACACACACACAAGTCAGGTGCATTAGCTTTCAACTTACAACCCGGAATGGTTGCTGGTCTCACTCACACACACACACACACACAAGTCAGGTGCATTAGCTTTCAACTTACAACCCGGAATGGTTGCTGGTCTCACTCACACACACACACACAAGTCAGGTGCATTAGCTTTCAACTTACAACCCGGAATGGTTGCTGGTCTCACTCACACACACACACACAAGTCAGGTGCATTAGCTTTCAACTTACAACCCGGAATGGTTGCTGGTCTCACTCACACACACACACACTAGACTCTCCTGCACTCTAATCTATAAGTTATCCTTCCAGAGCCGCATCGCTGCAAATCTGCTGACCAACACAATACACACACACACACAAGTCAGGTGCATTAGCTTTCAACTTACAACCCGGAATGGTTGCTGGTCTCACTCACACACACACACACAAGTCAGGTGCATTAGCTTTCAACTTACAACCCGGAATGGTTGCTGGTCTCACTCACACACACACACACATTATGGTAGTATGAAATGTGTGTGTGTGTGTCTGTGTGATTAAGTGACTATGTGAGATAGCGTTTGCAGGCTCAGTGGCCTGCATCTGATCAAGCAGGTGTGTGTGTGTGTGTCTGTGATTAAGTGACTATGTGAGATAGCGTTTGCAGGGGTCAGTGGCCTGCATCTGATCAAGCAGGTGTGTGAGTGTGTGTGCGTGTGTGTTCCTGGTGCCCTCATCACCCCCAACACACACATAAACACAAACACACACACACATTATGGTAGTATGAAATGTGTGTGTGTGTGTGTGTGTCTGTGTGATTAAGTGACTATGTGAGATAGCGTTTGCAGGCTCAGTGGCCTGCATCTGATCAAGCAGGTGTGTGTGTGTGTGTGCGTGTGATCAATGACTCTTTGATCTGGGGTCTGTGTGTGCTGACAGGCACTTTACATCGGCTATTGTTAGCGGTGGCCGATCGACAGACTTATATAGATCCCGCTACACTCACTCTCTCTCTCTCTCTCTCGCTCCTGCACGTCGGCACTTTTTAAAGGTCATGTTCATCCCTCGTTCTCTCATTCATTCTCTTTTTCTCCCTCTAACGTCCCCTCTGTCTATCACATGTTCATCTCACCCCCCCCCCCCATCTCTGATATTTCCTTATTATTAAATGACTTCAGAGAGAAAGAAGCAGCCGATGATGTAACAGCTGGAAGAGGGTGTCATAAATAATCAAAATACGCTGTCATGATAAAAAGCTCCAAAAAAAAAGAAGAAAAAAGCTATGCAGCTTTTTTCTTTCCGTAGAGAACTGGTGTCAGACCAAAGACAACAGCGAACAGTTTATGCGAGGTGTAACGCACAGATACACAGAGCTTCTAAGTGGATTATCCTGGTGAAATAAAATAAACACAGAGCGGCACATAATCCTCTAAAGCAAGGCAAAGTTACGGACTACTCTGGAAAGTTTTGAAAAGAGTCCCGGTAGGACCGTGGGGCAGACTTACATAGTTCTGGCATATCAGAGTTACAAAAAAATGAATTATTCAGCCGTTTACAGCGAAAGCGTCACCGCCGTCACTTGCTCCGCCTGTCGATGCCAAAATCAAACTGGACGCAGTTTGTCGAGCTCGTCGCGTTCAGCGTCGCTGGCAGAAAATACCGCTTAGATCAACTCAGATTCTACACTGTCCTGGTTTAAGGAATACACAGTGAGGTGTCCTGATATACAAGAATAACAACTTGTGGTGCTACGTCAGTCGAGTTCATTGTATTACCTTATATGGTAACTCTTTGTTTTAAGTCCCCCTATTTAGCAGACTTTTAATAAAAACTTTATAACACACTATAATGTAGTTGTAAAGCAGCTCTAAGGACATATAATGTTTTTATTAATGTCCAGTATTCATCAATAACTAGGAGGGCGCTCAGCAGAGCGCAGACCTCCGCCAAGGCCACCGTCAAACAACATAAACCAGACTTCAGACGAAAAATTTCAAATTCATAGTAAATGATCCGGAGCTGCCCCGAAATGTAATTTGGTTCTTCCCTGGTCCACGCCCCATCCCTCCGACAAGGTCGGCGCAAATCGGTTCAGTCATTTTTACGTGAACCTGCTGACAAATAAACAAAACCAACAAACCAACAGACAACACGGGTGAAAACAGAACCGCCTCTGCTCAGGTAATAACCACTTGGATCTGATTCCAGCTAAAGTTTAGTCTGTTAGAAACCAGTTATACATCTTTCTATTATATTATATGAAGCCACGACCCCTTGTTTGTTTGGTGTCATTTTAATCCAAGGCTAGGGTTGTTTCATCAGTGAGAGCTAGCAGGTAGCACCTGTGGTTGCCTGCATAGCTGCAGTTTAATATACCTCGAGCACTGTGAGAAGAATTAACACTGACAGATCATTCTCCAGTGTTCACCCACAAAAGATGAACATTTAGCCATAACACCTGTTTTTTCATTAATGGGTCTTCAGTCACGTGTTCACTCCATAGCGGAACGAAACAGGCAGAAATACGACAAAAATCCAGTTACATTAAAACAACAGTGTTTGATTTGATACAGTTTACATGACCCATTGAGTAGGACATTTCTTTGCTGTAATGTGTACGTCACAGCTTCTGTTCTTGTTTTGGGATTTTTGGGGGTGGCGTGAACACACCCCCCCATCCCACCAGGGCCCTAGCATTGCTCCAGGCATGCTCAGTGTGTGTGTGTGTGTGTGTGTGTGTGTGTGTGTGTGTGTGTGCGTGCGTGCGTGTGTGTGTGTGTGCTCCTTAAGCTGAGCAGCATCTGGTTTGGTTTGGAGGAACCACAGTAGATCCACTATTGATGAGAGATCTGCAATCCAATCATTGCTCTGCCCATCATTGCTCACTCTCACAGAGGGAGAGAGAGAGAGAGAGAGAGAGAGAGGTGAACTTACTCTGTGAGACTCGTACTAGCTCGGCCACCGTGAAGACTCCAGGTGTCACAAAGCTGTCCTGAAAACCCAGGTGACCTGAGAGACAGAGAGGTTTTTATTATTACATAAATAGTTGTCTTGATTAGGTTATTATTATTGTTGCTGACAGTAAAACAGTTGACCCCAATGGGAAACTGTAACAGGAGAAGCAGCAGTAGTAACAGTAGCAGTACTAAATCTACAGGGAGCAGTATCACTACCAATCGCAGTAGCAGAAGTATCTGTAACAGTTGCAGCAGTAGCACCAGTAGTAGTTGCATGAGCAGCAGCAGGGGCATTAAGAGTAGTGGTATCAGAATTAAAGATAAGAAACGGTATCGGGGCCGATCCAGGCATGTTTTAACGGACTGGTATAAAATAAAGCCACTCTACTGTGTGTCTTTATTGTACTTTGTTTCTTTTCCATATTCCACTCTCTCTTTATCGTATTCTACTGTTTCTTAACCGTGTTCCACTGTGTTTAGAATCTTCTCATTTTTGACTGGTGCTGACCATCGCTTTCACCAGTTAAAATGACAAATGGTACTGACGGCAGGTCATCTAAGCTATCACTAACTAACGTTAATTATGTGAGTATGAGACCTTTCTGCTGTCTGTTTAAAGAGCTCTCTGAAAAACTAGCGTCTTTGCTCGGCCAAAGATTGTTGTACAAGCGTGAGAGGACTCGCTATCGTTGTGGGCCCAACAACTCCAACTGCGTGAGACGTCTTCTCTCGAGTGGGTCACGTCAACATCAATTTTGGAAGTTGCATCCTCCCACTTTTAACTTTCATTCATTTCAGATCAGTAATTTAAGCTTATATACCTCGTAGTTTTGAAACAGGAACCTCAACATTTGGATCAAGGAGCTTGTGCAAAAAAAGGTGTGTCAGATTTAGTTTGGTTCAATGTGTCAGATACATATTTAATCAACATTTAGGTAAAATTAAGTATCGGATGGGAATCGGTATCGGGGTCAAAAAAACGTGGACGTTCCTAATCAGAAGTAGCAGTATCAATAGGAGGCCTAGTACGTTGTATTACTCACAGTATCAGTATTACTACCAGAGTAGTCATATCAGTAACCATAAGTAGGTACACTTTATTTATATAGCACCTTTTTTTAACACAGGTTACAAAGTGCTTCACACGTCAACATCGCATTCAAAAGTCACATACAGATATAACGCACGTACAAACGCAGGAAGCAAACAGCAACCGATTCCCATGCAGAGCACAACCTGGAGGTTATCGAATGTTATAGAGAGGCCGTCCTAAAAAAGGGGGTTTTCAAATGTTGTTTAAATCAGTCAACAGACTCAGCTGATCTAATGGGATGGGGGAGATTGTTCCAAAATCTTGGTGCCAGGGCAGCAGAAGCTCGGTCGCCTTTTTAGTTTGGCACGCGGTCTGGCCAACAGGTTTACGTTGGGTGACCTAAGTGACCGCTCTGTAGAGAAAGGGCTTAGTAGCTCGGAAATGCACGCAGGATCTAAACCGTGTAGGGCCTGATAAGTGATCGAAAGAATCTTAAAATCGATCCCGAGCGTCACTGGCAGCCAGTGGAGTGAGGCTGAAATGGGAGTGATAAGAGGTCTACCGCCAGTCCTAGTTAACTGCTTCGCTGCTGCATTTTGTACGAACCAAAGAACTGCCAGGGCCTCTTGACTAAGACAATGGTAGCAGGAGTTGTAGTGGTGGTAGTAACAGTAGTAGTAGCAGTAGCAGTAGTAGTAGCAGCAGTAGTAGTAGAGCAGTAGCAGTAGCAGTAGTAGTAGTAGTAGCAGTAGTTGTAGTAGCAGTAGTAACAATAGTAGTAGCAGTAGTAGTAGCAGTAGTGGTAGTAGTAGCAGCAGTAGTAGTAGTGGTAGCAGTAGTTGTAGTAGCAGTAGTAACAATAGTAGTAGCAGTAGCAGTAGCAGTAGTAACAATAGTAGTAGCAGAATCAGTGAGGAAGTGAAGCAGAGATGAAAAGTAGATGCTTCTGTTTCCCAACAAGGATAATCACTACCAGCTGGGAGTATTTCTGTGTGTGTGTGTCTACCCGCACGTAGCTGAACCCCAGGGTCAAGGTCTAACACACACACACACACACACACACACACACACACACACACACACACACACACACACACACACACACACACACACACACACACACACACACACACACACACACACACACACACACACACACACACACACACAGTTAAAACCAGAGAGGATATCCTCTCTCATACACATGCTCATGCAGTATGCTGCTCTGCACACTCTGACATCCATCAACACACATACACTTAAAAATCTGTCACACACACTTCCCTGATCCAGACAAACACCCCTCCACTGTGGAATGTGTGAGTGTGTTTGTGTGTGTCTGTGCGTGTACTTCTAGCTTTGTGAGGACCAGTTTGAGTTATAGACCTAATGGAGTGAGGACATTTTGGGAAAGTGAGGACATTGTGTCCGGTCCTCACACTTTCAAATGGCTGTTTGAAGGTTAAGACCTGGTTTTACGGTTAAAGTGGATCGAGATTATTTCTTTGGGACCTTCTCCGGTGCACACGCCGACCTTGGTGGGACCGGTAGTCCTCACGAGGACCAAAGCCGGGTCTTTCTGAGGTCCTGGTTAGGGTTAGGGTCGTGGTTAGGCTGTCCACAGAGCGGCTGTGCAAACTTGTGAGTGCGTGTGTGTGTGTGTGTGTGTGTGAGATAAAACCCCAGCCTCTCTCTGTCTGACCTCCAAGGTCAAATGCAGGTCATCCTGAGAGTGTGTGTTCGTATATGCCTATACTGTATACATGTGTGTTCATAGATTATGCCATGTACAGGAGTGAGTGTGGATGAGCTCTCACCGTTCTCTGGCTGCTCCTTGATATCTGATTCGCTGGCCTGGTTGGGGCTTTCTGATTGGCTGGCTTCTGGAGGGAAAAACAGATAAACACGAATGAGGAAGACTCACACAACAACTGAGATAAATATGCTAGTCAACATGTTAAAAGCACTGTGTACACACAAACAAACACACACACACAAGCTCACAAATGATGCTTCAAATCACTGGGACCGACGTGAAGAGATCGAAAATCAAACCCATTGATACGGAAACATATTAAATATAGAAACATTTACACTCTCAACACGATGCCTGGTTAAATACATACACACGTTTACGCTTTTCCTGTTATATTCTGTTCCTCTGTGTTTTTTTCGAAACATCTTTTAAACTGTAAACTGAATTTAAACTTTCCATTTTCTTTTTAGAGATGTCTGATAGCGTCTGATGCTGTTTGTACGCGGCTGCCTGTGTTTGCTATCTTAAGCTGTTCTCGGGCCTCTTGTGCAAAAGAGATTTTGATCTCAAAGAGACTACCTGATCAAATAAAGGTGTTTTTTGTTTCTGTTGTTTTTAAAAGTGACGTGTTGGATTTGATTTAGGCTGCAGGGCTGAAAACGTCACAACTTTACCATTAAAAAAGCTGATAATTCATTCTTGTTTACATATTTCCAGGGGATCAAGGTGAGTGAATCACAGAGAAGTAACACACTACTACTACTACTACACTCTGCGTGCGGCGGGATGCCTGTATTGATCCTGATTCCACGGGACTTGGGTTTCACCTGGTCTCACACACACAGCGACTCTACCTGCTGCAGCAGACAGACACGAGCAGCGGCAGGAGAAGTTTCCACACCCTCTACAACGTCAGCGAGACCCCCCCCCAGTTCGAAACTTTACTTCTGTGAAGGTACAGAGCTATAAAACACTACAATACCCCGAGCATCTGAAGTAGACCGGGCCCCTTTATACCCCGGACACAGCGATGCAGCTCCGACCCCTGTCAGCAGATTATCTGAACAGATCAGCGGGGGTTAAACGTGGGTCGGATGCTACGGTGGCTTTGGTGACCAGGGGTCTCCATTAGGGGTGGAAATGAATGAACTGACTCCCCAAGAGAAGAGAGAGAGAGAGAAAGCTTGCATGTTATGTAATGCAGCTCTGTCTAAATGTCTAAATCTAGTGACGTAACAATCAGATATTAACCTGTGGCAGCTGTTGATAATATTTCTGGGTCCAAGGCAGGATTCACACGTTCAGTGGACCTTTACTTATTGTTATTAGTTTGTAAACTACTGCGATGCAAATCTATTGTGAGCTTATCCTCTGTTTTATAGATAAACCTAATGTCTGAAAAGTAACTGGTGACAAGGGACAAGTGATAAATGAACCAGAGGGAAACCCACTTTTTTATTCTCCAGCTCTGGAACGTCCTCACTCACGTAGCAAAGCATGTGCGTAACTACACATTAAACAGACAGAGGTGCAAGTCATGTGCAGTTAAATGCATTTAAATTGAATTCTTCTTTTCAGGGGCATTAAAAACCCACTTCTCCTCCACCCATGTGCTCTCTTACAAACAGTGAAGAAACATTAGTTTGTACAATTTTGACCGACACAAGACACCGAAGTAGCCGCACCTGTGCTGTGTTTTATTTAACAAAAAGCTGCTTGTCTTTTGAACAGATCTAGAGCATCAAGGTCTCCTGCTGTAGCTGAAGCTGCAGAGTTGTCCCTCACTTGTCAGACGCTTTGGATGAAAGCGTCTGACAAGTGAGGAAATGTAAAATGATGTGTTATCAGTGGGACTAGCAGGCAGCACCCAGATCAGTCTTCCAGCGTGTTCTCCAACATTTCTCCGGCTCAGACTTTTTGCTTTTTCCTCATTGGGAAAGAGCCGCGGTTCAGATCCCGGGCCGGCCCGTCTTTATGCGACAGTGAGTAAATCTTAAATCTGCACTGCCACAGGGTCGGCAGCCAGTCGGATCGCGAGACAGGCCGCTGCACGGAAAGACAGAGAGTCAGAGGAGTCAGATCTCAATGAATCAGCCCGAACCTGAAGCTGAAGTCACTCTGCTCGTGGCTTTCACCTCACAGGATTTTTCTGAAACGAGCTACATCCTCTAACAGAGAAACTCGTCTCTGCTTTGTGAACGCAGCCCGTTTCCCTCCGTGTCTGCCTCTTTTTTCCCAGCATGCTCTCTGCTCTGATGCAGCTCCGCTCCTACAGATGATTTAGCGGCTTCAGGAGCATCGATCGGCCGCGCTGCAGATAAAATAGGCGGGGAGGGGGGTTGTTGGGAGAAATATTACCCATCATCCCCCTGGAGCCAGCTACCGGGGCCATGACTCAGGACCGGACTGAGATGGATGGATCTGAGTCAGGTTTGGTTTTATTAGAACGTCCGTTAAACGATTATGATAAAATTTAATTATCAAAGTATGTGTGGCTGCATGTTGTGCAGCGGATCTTGGTTTGAACGCTTAGAACTTTCTCTAAATTCCAGTGGAAATGCCAAAGTTCCCAAAAACACCACGTATGCCAGGCTGAATTTTGGGTTCATCTGGAATATCTCCGCCTGACGTACTGATGCAGCCATAAAAACCTGGAGTCTAAGCAACTTTGATGAGGAGCCGGAACAAGATGGTACAGGATTTCTGTGATTTCATTCCGGATGGGAAAGTGTTTTTCTAAATACTTCAAGGGAAATTTGAGGGAGAAATCAGGGTTAAAGCATCTTTGTGTGCGTGTCAGAATAACAAGCGGGAAGAAAAGGCGGCAAAAAGCAGAAAAGGATTCACGTGGTCTCAGGCTCTACAATGGTTTGTTTTATTTCTCTGGTTTTGGATGTTTCGACCTTTTTGAATCACCGACTCTGGAACAAACCTCTTAAAACAGATGAACTCCTTCTTCTTTTCAATCTGTTTTTATTGGAAAAATCACAAAAAAAACTTTCCCTTAGCTGTAAAATCAACTAATAAGACGGCGATATCGGCAGATTAAACAATCTGTATGAGACATATTTATTTATTTCTATTTTTAATTTGAGGATAAACCCCATGAGATGCAAGATCTGGTTTTCAAGGGTCCTCGGGCACAATAAACATGGGATTTAATAGACATTAAAGAAATAAATTCATCAATAGTAGTAATGATAGTAAAAAGGAATAATCCAAGTGACACAAAAGAATCAACAGAAACCTAATCCTCACACACTACATCACTGTTAAAAGAAGTTCAATGAATGAACAAAGCCACAATTATTTGTTGTCTCGGCCTCTTTTTGTATGTTTTTCTCTTGAGTTTCGAGTGTTTCTCGGTACTTTATCCCCTGTAAAGCTGCCTTCTAAACTGTTTCTGTTCATGAACTTAAAATGAGAAGGGAAACTGCCCAGAAAAAGAATATGGTCCAGTTTGATTCCTCCTTTGGTGACGGAGGAATCAAAGGTGGATGAAGTTAAATTAGCTGCTCCAGCAGCTGCACAGACCAATCTGACAAACAGGACTCGAGATCAGGATCATTTCCACTCCAGACTCCAGACACTAGATTTCTTGTTTGTCATTCGTTGTGACCAGTAGATGATATACTCACATTACATTTCTAACAAGTTTTTGCAGTGAGGGACCCCCCCACACACACACACACACACACACACACACACACACACAGACAAAGTGCAGCATTTATCAGCCTTGTTTTGCATGCTGTTCACTGTGTCTGTTCGCTTCAGCAGCCTAAAACAAAGAGCATCAGGCTGAAACCACGGCAACCGGGGGAGAGGGGGGTGGGTTTTTTTTTTTTCTGGGGGAGGGGGGGTAAGGGGTACTGGTGAGGGTTGTGTGTTGGAGGGCACTTTCACACACTGCACCCCGCCCCCGCACCCCCACCTCCTCATTCAGCCGTCACCCCCTCTGTCCAGGTTAATTAAATATGCTAATGAGGCGTGGGAGCAGAACGGACCGTCTGCATCCACCCCCATCAAGGGGGGTGGGGGGTGGGGGGCAGGCATCCAAAAACAGAAAGCAAAATGAAAGCCCTCTGTACACACAAGGAGAAACACTGAGATGGAGCAACAAACCAGTGAGACCAGTGCACACAAACTGGGAATGAACTCCAGTACCCCCCCCTCCTCAGCCACAGGCTTCAAATTAAAGGTCTCTGTTTGACAAGTTGCTGCAGGCTGCACTTTTATTTTGAAGTGTCATTAAGCGTCACCTCCATTTATCCTTTTTCCTCGTCTCGTTAGTTCTTCTCTTTTTCTCCTCAATCTACCTCCACCGCAGACTTCAAAGTAAAAGTCTCTGTTTAGTTACACAAGAGTTGCTGCTATGCTTTTATTTTAAAAATGTAGTTAACTGTACCCTGATCCGACTTCTCTCTAGGCCCAGCTTTTCTTCTTCTCTATTTCCTTTTCTGTCTCTTCTTTTTTCAACATTGGCTTCAAAACAGAACTTATTATTTTTTGTTTAGCCCCCCCCCCAACTCCTCTGTTCCCCCCTTTTTAGTCCCCCTCTCGATTGCAGGCTTCAAAATAAAAGTTTCCCATGCCCCTATTTTGAAAAGTGCCGTTTAACAATCAATGTTCAAAGATGTTTTTTGACTCTCTCTGTCAGAGACTCCAAAATAAAAGCCTCCATTTGGAGACAAAAGCAGCTGCCATCTGTGCTTTTATTTTCCAGCAGAAAAAAGTGGAGTTGACTGAGTCTTTCCCTCCATCTCCCTTTCTCCTCCTCCTCTCCTGGGCTTCATCTAAAGCCTGAGTGTAGTGGACCGTGAAAATAAACTAAACAACACACGTACACACACACACACACACTTTACTAACAAACCAACATGAACACTTGTGTCTCTTCATTCGTTCATCCCTTGTTGCACCTCTGCTGTCATCTCCCATGTGACCAAGAAGAGAAGGAGAGAGAGAGGGGGTGGGCAGAGGTCTCTCTCTCTCTCTCTCTCTCTGTGGGAAAGTCAAACTCTGTGGATCTGGAGGTCGCTCACCCGGCCCTTCTCTCTCTCTCTCTCTCTGACATGAACTGCTGCTTTTCTAGGAAAAGGGGAGCGAGGGAGGGAGGGGTGGGCTACTGGATGATTCCCAGAAAGGCAGAAAAGAGAGAGAGGGGTGATGTGCCTCAGCCCAGTTCACGCTCTATGTCCCTCTACCTCTGTTTCTCTCTCTTTCCATTCTTCTTTCTTGTCCTCTTTCCTTTTCTCTGCCTCCCTTTCCTCCCGCTCATCTTTCTCCCTTCTTACATTTACACGTATTCATTCGGCAGATGCTTTTGTCCAGAGTAACGCTGAAATCTTGGAGAGGTTTTTGCAGAAAGCGACATCATGTACTTTCTGCAAAGACCTGGAGATCTAGAGCAGGGTGGAGCGGCAGAGAGAGACAGGACGGGCACATTAGGTGAGTACGTGCTCTCTAAAGAGACGGGCTTTCAGGGGATCTTTGAAGGCGAAGGTGTTCTGCTGACCACACCGAGTTCGGGAGAGCGTGGTTGGAGGTTTTCTGCCCCGCGGTGACGGCAGGACTAGCCTGCATCTGTTTCCAGATTCCAGTCGCCGTGAAGGTGCACAGAACGTAAACCTTCTTCTTCTTCTCACCTTTCTTTCCCCTTTTTCTTCTAAGAACAACTTGTAAAAGAAATGTCTAAGGCGAAGAAAGGACTTACTGCCCAGCATAAGCACCTCAAAAAACGTCAAACATTTTCACGTCTGCTGCGTCAGGCGCGTCTGTAAGTTAAGCAACGCCGTCGGCGGACACGAATGCAGAGTCACGGCATTTTAAAACCGCGCATGGCCACAACAGCACGGATTAGAGAAAGATCGTGAATGGTTGACAAGAAGGCAAAGATGTGACCTTCAGCCTCCTGCATGAAAGTCAGGTGAGACCTCCACACTACTTCCTCCGCTGGCACTGCACAGCCACACTGGACGTGAGCTGTGAGCTGACAGACACTGGAAAAATACTCCATCGCAAGTAAAGGTCCTGCTTTCCAAATTCCATTTAAGGGGAAGTACAGTACAGAAGTGCTATCAGTTACGTTTACTTAAAGTATTAAAAGTAAGTTGTTACTTCTGCTGATAACGACCTCCTGTGACTGATATAATGTATTACATTATTAATCCTGAGTCAGCGATGCTTCAGCAGCGTTTTACTGCTGGAGCTGCTCCAGGTGGAGCTGATTCTAGCTACGTCACAGACAGGCAGAGAGTTCAGTCCACTGGTTCCCAACCCGGGGGTCGGGCCCCTCCCCAGGGTCACCAGGTCAACCTGAGGGGTCGTCAGGTGATTCAAAAAACAATCTTCTGGTCCACAAAACTAGATTTATTTTTTCTCAATTCTTTCTCTATTGTTGAAATATTGGATAATTTGAACAGTTAGTTGAATGAATTCATCACGTGACAAGGAGCCTCACACTGATTGGATGTCAGCAGTCAAAAGCGAAAAGGTTGGTAACAGGTGGTAAATCTCTGACATCACGTCGATCGTGTTTTACGTAAAACTTTAATTGGAAAAGTAACTGGGAACTAAAGCTGTCAAATAAATGTAGTGGAGTAGAAGTGTGAAGTAGCATAAAATGGAAATAAGTACAAGTGCCCCAAAATTGTACAGTACAGCACTTGAGTAAATGTCCTCAGTCACATCCCACCGCCTCTCTGTCTTCGTCCCCGTGATTCCGTCCCAGGAGAAACCTCACGGACGCTCGTCTCACTTTCCTACTTTCAGTTTTGCTTGTGTTTTTCTTGTGAATCTCAGATTTTGATTTCTGAATGTTAGAGATCTAACCCACGCCCGCTCTCTCTCTCTCTCTCACTGCTGAGTCAGACTGGGATCGTGTCGTCTCTTGGCAGAGCGACAGGAGCAAAGACAGAAAAAAAAGATGACAAAAAAAGAAACAGTGGACTGTTTTGGCGGCCAAGATCTTTCTCTTTTTTCCTCTCTGTTTGGCTAAGAGAGGTCGGCCGTTGACTGGGGCGAGAGACATGCTGACCGTACGGAGACAAAGAGAGAGAGAGCGGCTATAAAGCTGCAGCACAGCTTCGCACACATTTCAAACATTCTGTATGAAGACGAGATGTTGACCTTTTTCACTGGAAGGATCCGTTTGATCAGAAGTGAAAACATGGACAGAGAGTTTCCCGCCCGCCCGGGTCCATGCAGTCCAAAAAAAACAGAACAAAAAACAAAAAACAAAAAAGACAAGCAAGCACACCCTCGTCCTCGGTATCGATCTGAGCAGCGACATGCTCTGATTTAGCTTTTAATGAAATGAGGAGATGTAGGAATTCATTTTTATAAAGGCCACAAATCAGCTGCGTCTGCCGCCCCTTCATCTCACACAGAATAAATTACCTTTATTCATATTCTACTGCACCCAACCACTCGCCCACACACACACACACACACACACACATACAGTATTTATAAGCACAATCCCCGCCCACCAACAACATCCAAACTAAGGCATGAAGATGATCCCCCCCCCACTGATTCACAGGTCTTTGAATAACTACATCTGAGTTATTAATGATTTATGATGCCGTTAAAACAGACCTTTATTTCCAATCATGCTCAGCTGTCAATGGGGTCAAAGTTTACTGAATGGACCTTTAAACACACACCTGTTGTTAAAAATACACAGACGTTAAAAAGAATAATTAAGCAGCGCTGATGTGCTTTGTCATCGTTAGGGACACGAGTCAACCTCAAAATGCTAAAACAATGAGATAAATGAAAATGGAATAAAACCGTGTCTGTTTTTAGCGAGTGTAAGGACGCAGGTGCGATTGGTTCGAGCGCCCGGACAGCACTGATGGATCGGCCCAGAAGATGATGGTATTTTATCTTGTGTGCACCAGTTATTTTCTATCATCAATATCTAGGAAATAAAATACATTTCAATACGTCAAATAATAGTTTAAATACAAAAGCAATGATTTTTTCCTGCGTAAGAGTCAAACGTTATATTCACATTCACTTCATATATCAGCAGATTCTGCAGTTGCATAGTTTCTGCTGCTGTAGATAATTCTGTCCTGAGGAGATTATTTCTGGTCCGTGCGTTTACTCATCGAGGGACATGATGAGCCTTCCTATCAAAATAAGAGACACACTGGTTCTTTTCATAACCTCACTTTATTTGACTTAGTTGTGTTTCAACACATTTTGCAGTTACTGTGTTGTATTTGGTAGATTTTTGTTACTTCTGATGCTTCGTATTGTATATTGTCCATGATGCACACATTACTGTAGTTTTATAGTGCCGTACTATTTATTGGTAGCTGTATTTCCCTCTGCTGCTGTGACACTGTGACTTATTGTTGAATAAATACGGTCTTTAATTAAACTAATGATCCTTTTAACGATTACAAAAAACTTCTTAATGTTAATAATTTTGTCCAGATTTATCGGTACCTCAAAATGTCTTTTATGCCGAGTCCTAAAAATATTATATTTATACTCTGCTGCCCCCATAAGGGCCCACTCACTTCCCCCCGTTTGAACGCACACTCACACACACACACAGTCACAACACGTAAACTCACACCAAAATGTAAGAAATATTAAATATCAGATCGAACACACACTCTCACAAAATAACATCTGAAACAGAGAAAGAGAAGCCGATGGTGTGTCTCTCCGTCAGAGGCAGCAGCAGGAGGAGGGTGCGTTTGTTTTGTGTTTCCAGGCAGCTCTGGAGGATCAAGACCTCGACTTGGCATCTTGAACCCTGGCACAGCTGCACGGCCGGGTCTGCCAGCCAAACACACACACACACACACAAAGTGAAAGACACACTTCTTTTCGCCCCTGATGCGCCTCGCCAAAATAAAAGCCAAGTTTTCTTTTTTGTCGAATTACAACAGATAGAGATACAGACACGCAGAATCTCAGTTTTTCTTTGTGTTGAAATGATTTTTTAATTTGAACCACTCGACACCCTCGGCCTCCATTTTAACATCGCCCACCAGCCGCCATTTTGTGGACGCCCCTTCATATTCCCCACACGACCAAACACAAACCCCGAGTCCCAAAAACAGAACAGACAACACACACACACGGCGTCCAGGGTGGATCGAACACTGACGCCGCAACCTCGGCCAAAATACTCGATGTGTGTGTGCATGCGTTCCGTGTTTTATTTGTATTCCATTAATTATAAAATAAAACTGCACAAACAGACGAGGCAGACGATGCTTTGTTTCGGCAAGACACCGCTGCCAAGACGCCGCCATTTTATGAAGACGGCCAATCTCTCTCTCTCTTTTTCTCTATTTGTAGTTGAAGTCTCTCACCCCTCCGACAGTGTTTAAAATAGAGAGAAAGAAAAAGAGAGAGAGAGAGAGAATCCCGTTAGCCGTCTCCATTGTTGGACGCCCAACCAGCCGCCGCTGCCAAGGAGCTCCTGCCAACTGCAACACACACACACAACACACACACACACACTTACACATGCAGTCAAAAAACACAACCACACACAGATTTCTTCACATTTTTTTGATCACAAACACACACTTAACATTTTTTTTGTCTCACACACACACACTGATACTTGTCCCATGGCCCGGCCTCTGAGTGTGTGTGTGTGTGTGTGTGTGTGTGTGTGGTTGCCCTCTCTCTCTCTCCAGCCTGGCAGCCATCTTAAAGCGTTGGCAACCATTTTGCAGCTTCTGTCTGTTTTCTTTGAGCGGCTGCCATTCGCCACCTTCTGCCAGAACAAAAGAGGCCCAACGCCATTACCAGCCATCCACCACACACACACACACACACACACACACACACACAGACTGACTCAATCACTCACAACAGGCCCTCCAAAACCCTTCAAAAACCTTCCAGGAACCTTCCAAACCCATTTAAATCTGCAGCTAATCAGTCACGGTCTCTAAACTCTAAATTCTAAACAGATTCTCCAGTGATTTCAACTGGAAACCAGCCAGTAAACTGGTCTATAAATATAAATGCTTTTGACCTTTGACCTCTGGTTGGTGATTATCATCGGGCAAAGCAACTAATAGGATGAAATAACTTTTATATGTCTCCTCAAAGATCCTGACTGCTGCGTCAAAGATGCTTCACTCCACTGTTTCTGACAGAGAAGACGCCTGCGATATTTACACATAATGAAAATTTAGGAACGTCGTTCCTGTTTTCCGTATTTATCAGTTTCATTAAAGGCAGACGTGTGAAGTGGGACACATATCTGGATCCCTTCCACTTCAGTCAGATGAATTTTATGGCTGTTTGCCGTGACGAGAGGTATCACTCTGCAGGAGCAGCCTCAGACTCAGTTTGTAGTTTTGTCTTTAACAGGGAGACAGAAGGTGACGGAAAACAAAACAGTTACTCTTCGTGCCCCCGCAGAGAATAAAAGATGAAGAAGTGCTGAGCCGAATGTTAAAATGTGGAAATTTAAAAGAAAGACCTACACGTCCGCAGAGGGTAAACTGATTTGGTCGTACGTGCACAGCGAAAAACGGGACACAGGTCAGACAGGTCGCAACAGACTATATATAAAACACCGGCATATCATCACTCACACACCAAGAGCAGGTCTAGACCCTGAGTCACCAGAACAAAACGGCTGAATACTGCCGACGTTTTCGTAATAAAACCGAAACGAAAACAGAAATGGTATTTCCAAAATACCTGCCCCGCGCGTGAGGAAACACTTTTTGTTACTAGACTCGGATTCCCACAATGCCTTGCAGCCGTGTCAGAGTTTTGGAGCAGTTTAAACCCTGCTGAGGTCGCACCTGTTCCAGATTTTACAGGTATTTTTAGTCTCCAATGTCCGTTTCCACGAGCTGATGGTTCATTAGACTTAAAATAAAAAACATAAACTATAGTCACTGATGTTAGAATCACAGATTTTCAGTCAGTATTTTTAAATTTCACTTCCACGGGTGGGTGTGTGTGTGTGTGTGTGTGTGTGTGTGTGTGTGTGTTTCTGTGTGTGTGTGTGTCTGTGTGTGTGCCTGTTTGTGTGTGTGTGCGAGCTCAGTGGTTACATCTGGACTTTGGTCATATTGAGATTGTGTGTGTTTTTTGGTGGGCGGGTCCTGATTGATGAATTGCTGTATTGATCGGAGCTCTGCCTCACTTACCATAATTATAGCTCTCTAATGGATGACCGTGTACACACACACACACACACACACACACACACACACACACACACACACACACACACACACACACACGCAGTCAAACTGAGGAAGATAAGTTTCCCTGTTATCATAACTCTTGTTTCTGGTTCCTTTGCTTCCTTCCCCTTTCTGTCCTTTCCTTCCCTCCTTCATGCCTCCCTTACTTACATCATTCCTACCTTCCTCTGCTCCTCTTTTCCTCCCTTCTTGCCTTCCTTTGCTCCTTCATTCCTCCCTACAGTGCATCCTCCGTTCCTTCTTTCTATTTTCCTTCCTCCCATTTTGCATTTGTTCCTTTCTTCCTTACACCCTCCCCTCCATCCCTTCCCTCTGACCCCTCACTCCTCACTTTTGTCCAATTTACTTCCTCTGCTCCTTCTTTCCTTCCTCATCTCTTGCTCACTTCCTTTCTTTCTTCCTTTCTCTCTGGAGTAAATCTGTGGTCCCTTCATTCTTTCCTCCATCTCTTCCTTGCTTTTGTCTTTTCTCTCGTCCTCCCTTTTTTGTTCCTTCCTTCCTCCCCACACTCCATTTCTGCATCCCATCGTTTCTTCCTTACCCTTTCATAACTTCCCTTAAATCCTCGGTCTCTCTCTTCCTTCCTCCCTCCCTCCCTTACCCCATCCCACCTACTTATCTCCCCTTTTTCTTTCCTTCCCTCCTTCCGCCTCCCTTCCTTCTTTCCTTCCTTCCCTTCTCCATCTCTTGCTTCCTGTCATCCTTCCTCTTCTGCAGGTTGATCAATACTGATTAATTATTGATTACTTTGAGAGCTGCTGAGATCGAGGACTCCAATCGGAGCCCACTATCAAACCACTACAATCCAATCAGAGTCCAGACCACTGTCCAATCAAGTTTCACTTCCAACAAACCACATATTACATTACTTTTTTATCTCTGCAGACGTTGGAGAGAGAGGAGACGTGAAAAGAAGAGAGGAAGAGGAAGTGAGGAGGAACGGAGAAAGGAAAGAAATGAAGAGAGCAGCAGATGATGAGGATGGAGGGATGGATGAAGATGAGCAACTCTCTCCCTCATTGGCTACTTTCAGTGTTTTCTAAACTTTATCATCATTTTCTCCCCCCCCCCGTGCCCCCTCCTTTTTTTTCTCTCTCCCCTTTTTCTCTCTCTGGCTGAGCAAGAACGGATGTCTGGATCAGATAATACACACACACACACACACATGGACACACACAGACACACACACACACACACACACACACACACACACACACAGTCGGCTTTATCTGTAGTGATTTCACCATAATCTGTTATAGACTCTGCTGCCATTAATCACAGTGGTGTGTATGTGTTTGTATTTCTGCGTGTGTGTTTTTATTTCTGTGCGTGTGTGTGAATACAGTTTGTCCATCCCTCAGCTGTATGGATTACCCAGACTGCAGCAGAAAGAGTGAGATAAAGAGGAAAGTACAGAGGCAGAGGAGGAAGAGGACGAGTATCTCTTGCACACACACACACACACACACACACACACACAGTCTGAGCATGTCAGCCATGGTGCCAGTCTCCAAGTTGCCACAGTGACGGCAGAGGCTTGGTGGGACGGGGTTGGGGCTCTCACCGGCCCAAAAAAAAAATCACAAGTCGAGAACTGAGGCCGTGACAGATTAAGACTCTGACCCTTTAAGGTCTCCGTCATGGAGATGCCACAAAGTCCCACCTCTGCTACGGTGTCACCAGCCGGTCTAGAGACCTAACGGCCACGTTTAAGGCTCCAGGTTTCAGTCTGGTGAAGATGCCCACACCCCAAACACCCCCACAAGACATTTTTCAACTATTCAGCGAGCGAGCCCTCTCACGAGTTGACCTCTGAATATCAGCTGATGAATCCTGTCTCATGTTTGTCTTCTTAACAGCATCCACGTCTCTTGTGAATAATGTGTTTGCCAGTGTTTTTCTGTAGATTTGAAGAAATCTTTTGTGAAATCAGTTGATCAATCTCTACCAAATACATAATCAATATGTGTCAAACCCAGAGTGGAAACACAAGAAGCTGAAATATGACAACTAAGTCTGTTGGCACATTGAAAAGTAGAAGTTGTGATAAAAGCTGAAGGATGTGAGTCATAAGAAGCCAGTGTGACAGGGGCTGAAGTGTTGGGGTCTACGTGACCATCTCGGGGTATTTTAGGAAGAGCTGGAATCATCACATCGAGCTCAGACGGTTACACACAGTACATTTTGTGCTGTGCTGTGTTTCTTACAGTGTTGTATCCTCTTGAAACTTCTGCCTGCGCCTCTTGCAAAGGAGCTTAACCTCTAAAATGAATTCTTTGAGTTCAGCAAACACTCATTCGCTCCTTTAAATCACTGAAACTAAACTCACAGTTTGTTGAAGTTGTTAAATCCTGTTGAAGGTAATTGATTTTGCTGATTTCACTCAATTAACTGACTTTTTACAGCGTACAGGGTGAGACAACACACACACACACACACACACACACACACACACACACATCAAACAAAGCTATTGGCAGCAGAGACAGACAGACGCACACGCACACACACACACCCTCCCTCTGATCCAGGCGGTATGTCCAGGTGGTTTGTGGGTAAAGGCTCTGGCACGTCGCCACACACACACAGATGGTTACCAATCTTCACTGTCGTCTACCTCACTCCACCTCTCTCTCTCTTTCTCTCTGTACAATGTCCTCGTGCACGTTGCCAACCAACATATGCCCTGCTGAACGGGTCACTGAGCAACACACACACACTCTCACACTCACACACTCACACACACACACACACACCCACACCCACACACACACACACACACACCCACAGTGGCTGGTGTTATTATTTTTCTTTGAGTCTGAGTCTGAGTTGATTAATTGATAGATAATATGCGTATTAATCAATGACCACTGTGATAATAAATCAGCCGGTTAAGTCATGATGCAAACATAGTGTTTAAATCTGCTGCTTGAACTGGACTGAAAAAGGTACCAGTTCTCTGCATCAGCAGCCTGTAAATGTGGCTACAGCCGACTATTATTTTCTTTATTAAATGATTAATTGTTTTGCCCATAAAATGTCCGAAAATTGGGGGGGAAGTCAGCTATTTTTTATCGGACCCAAAGGTGACGTCGGGAACTCAAAGATAATCAACTAACGATGATATGATGCAGAGAAAATTTGGATTTTTCTATATTTGAGGAGCCTGAACTTTGGTATTTTTGCTCGAAAAATGGCTGAAACGATAATTGATCATCAGTAGTTGCTGATTAATTCAATTCAACTCAACTCAATTTTATTCATATAGCAGCCAAATCATAACAGAGGTTCTCTCAGGGCACTTCTAATGTGGAGCCGGTCTAGACCGGAATCTTTATAGTTATATTTACAGACCCAACATTCCCCCGTGAGCAAGCACTTGGCGACAACGGTGAGGAGAAACTCTAGTTTTAACTTTCTAGTTAGTTTTCTGTTGATCGACAAATCATTTTAGCTCCACTAAGAAGGATTGAATTGATGGAACAAAACGCTAATTTGTCAGACACACTACTACCAGTAGGTCATGTTCAGAAACGGTTAAAGACTGTGGGCCTCGATATCGGCCTGGCTCCGTACAGACGCTGTATTTAAAAGCAGATCCTGGAGAAATCTAGACTCTGCCACACACTGTGAGATTTTCCTACAGCTGCCGCACACTGTGCCTTAACTCACGGCTGGTTGGAGCAGGAAACAGGCCTGTTCTGCCTGGCAATAACTGCACCATGAGAACCAGAGTGCTGGTTCTGTGCAGTAGGTTGAACAGAAATCCAATGTGCCGGCAGGGCAGCGGCCGGGCGCCGGCGGATTAACCTGTTTGAGGGCCCTGGTTCTCATCGTGTACGGCGCACACAGCGCGCTATAGATGACCGCTTCCCTGCATTTTGATCAGAGACCCAGACACCAACCGGCTCTCTTACACCTGCCCCCGGATTTTCTGTGATTTGATCCACCACAACTGTAACATTTAGGAAACTGCAACGCGGGGTGACGGTGACAAACTAAAAATATAGTCTCAATTCAAAAAACATATATTATTAGGATTTCTAGAAACATTTTATTATCTGTTAACTGCTCAATTATGTTGTCTGTGAGTTTTATTTCCCAACTTGAAGGTCTAAACGTTGTCTAAACGTGTGAGTATGTTGCAGAAATGCGATTTTACGTTTTATTTGTAGTCTGAAAGGAGGAGTTAAAGTTATGCATAAGAGTAGAGTGTATGAAATCCCGAGAGTTATTTTTTCTTTGCAGAATCCAAGGATTCGTGGATTTACAAGCCCTCGGTAAATCTGTGGCTCCCGTCATTTTATAGCCTGAATGATTAACTGATAAATCTGAAATAATCAATCAACACACTTCAGTCTCTTTCTCAAAGACGCAGGAAACTACTGTGGATTCTCCATCACTGTGTCTGCGCGTCTTGTGTCTCCCTGAACATATGGTACAGGATCGAGGCCTCGCTACACAGCTGTCAAACCCCCCCCAAACAAACAGACACACACTCAACACACAGACGTACGAGCTAGTGGTTGTCGAAATGTAGCTGCTACATGAAAACAAACCAAAAAGCATCAAGCACACACACACAATCACACACTTCGTGTGTTCTGATCTGCAGTGATGGTTTCGGGTGAAAATGAAGGCGAGGTTCATATCAGATGACTCTGCAGGATGAATCAGACTCCAGCGCTCAGTGGCCGGGGGGTGGGCGGAGGTAGCGTGACCTTCTTTCCCTAAACTGATCCAACCAGCTGCAGTTCCCTCCCCCGGGCTGAGTGCAGTCCCCTCCTGGGGTAAACCGGCTGCTGATGGTCAGTAAATACCTTCGGACCGGAGCCTGGCTGCTTCTTAAATCTCAGTGTCTTGTTTCTGTGTCTACATGTGCTAAATGCAGGAGATGTGACGTGTGGCGTGGGAGAACACGGAGCCTCGCAGGAGTTCAGGCAGGTACCCGGGTCCCATATACACCCTCCAATCACTAGCCTAGGTCCACCACCTGCCTCTCTCAGTGAGCGGTCGGTACAAACGTTCGTTCGCTCTTTCGCTCTGCAAGCGGCTACACTGAGCTCTGCCACACTCCTGCCTGCTCTCGGACTCTTAGCTCCCCCTTCGGCCTCCTCCCGTACAAGCAGTTACCTGTATGTGTATTATGAGTGTTTTTAATGTGTGTTATGCTCATTCAATGTTGGGGGGGTCTGCGAGCTCAGGGACAGTCTGTCTCATGAACAGAGCCACGCCCTGAAACTAAAACGCACATTGCTGTATAAATAAAACCGACTGAACGGGAGTCGTCTACGTGCATCTTGGATGGAGAAGGTGTGTAATCAGTTACATATAACTACTTATTTTTGCCGTTGAAAGATTAGTAATGAAATTACTTTTCTAATGAGAAACGTGATGGATCACATTTGCCGAGACAAACTTTCCCAGCGCTGTTCAGTGTGCGCTCCTCTCGCCACCGAAGCCGACCACAGCCGCTTCTCTGAGAAACGAGGAGCTGAAGCTCACCGCAAAGCTCCGCGAGGCCCAGGGCAGCTGACGCAGGCTCAGCTGGGGACTCTCTGTAGGCTCATCACTAGGAGCCACTCCTCCTTGCACACCGTCATTAGGAATATATGCCTGATAGCCGTGTTGAGGTCCGTTCCCAGGCCTGTTCACCGGAGCTGCTTCTAACAGCGATTTCCAACACAATTTTACTGGATCTAGATATGCGGTAAGTTGCTTTCTCGTCCGCTCCTGATTCCTCACGGTTGTAGGTTTTCGGTACGGGCACGTGTGCCCCCCCGTGACCGTTCCCTCCTCCCGCAGCTGATCCCAAACTTAGCGACAATGCGCCTTTATCAAATAATATACATGCATCTTCCAGCTCTGACAGCAGAAACAGGCTGCTGCGGGGAACAAAGCTTTCTTATGGAGATTACAGATTTGTGTGTGACAGTGTGTCGGGGGGGTTGTTGGGGTTCCCTGAAAACATTTCCTCATGTTACAAAACCCAGAGAAGCCCTCCACCGGCCCACAATGCATGACTACACACGCTGCCGAAAACTACAACGCTGCCGGGAGAGAGAGGAGAGAGGAGGGAGGTGGGTCCAGACAGAGGGAGGCAGAGGTCAAGCTGTCTGTGAGGAGGTGGAGGTGGAGGGGGCGGAGGGGGGAGGAGGAGGTGACCAGGGGCCCTTCACTGCCTGAATAGAAGCTCCCGCGGGGCTCTCGGTGTTTGGACGTTCGCTTTTGTCCAACACACTTGTTCCTCTTTTCTGCTTCTATGGACGTAATCTGCTCCACACTTCTCCTCCGGACAGCAGGAGGGGGAGGGGGAGGAGGGGGAGGACAGGCGGGGAGGGTGAAAGAGGAGCGGGGGAGAAGCAGTAGGACGTGACGGGAGAAGAGGAAAAGTAGAACAGGTGAGACGCGGAAACAAGGATGGGAGCGAAGATTAAGAAATAGTAGAAGGGAGAGGTGGAGGTGGTGTGAGACGGGGGGAAGGAGGAAGAGAGGAGCGAGATGAGGGGGAGAAAAGAGAGAGGGGCTGGAGGTCGCACTTTTTAAGATAATTTGACATGTTTAAAAGGAAAATCTGTTTTATTTAAAACCTGCAGACTGAGACGCTCGTTTTCAAGCTACGGTCAGACTGATCTCATTTTCTAGATTTTTTCTTCCTGTCATCAAATCCCACGAAAAAACCCAAACCAGCACTGAAAGTCTCCTACTGACCAGAACTGTCTGCACCTACACCTGCACCTGGATCTGATCCTACACACACTCCAGTTTAACTGGACTCAGTCTCACACGCACACACCGTCCTGCTCACCAGAGCACCGAATGTGGATTCATCCGCCGCTGAAAATAGTCCCCAACACATGCACTGTTTCCTCCTGCTTGTTTTGATTAAAAAAACCTACAGCGAGCAGCTGTTTTAGGAAAATTACTGAGACTTTAAAAAAATGAAAGGTCTTGTTTGTGAGGAGTTTTGTAAAGACACTTCAGCGCTGACGGACAATCCGCAGGATTCTCACACGCGGCTTGAAATAAAACAGAATTTGTCATTTTGTTTGCTTTAAACATCCACAGCAGAACTCCCAGAATGCTCAGCTGCAGCAGCAGACGGGGGTCAGGCCGATCGTTGACGAATACATTTCCTGCTTTTATTTTTTCCTCTGAAAACAGGAAGCGAGCAGTAAATGCCCTTTTGATACCTGACTGGAGCTTTTCTCTCTGCTCTGCTCCTCCACTCTTCCCCCTGATGCACCAGAAAAACCTCCAATTAAGACAAATCTGTCCTGCCTGACGCTGTCTCTTCCCCCCTCCTCCCATCATGCCTTTCTGTTTCTGTTAAATCCTCAGCAGCTCCCGTCTCTCTCCGGTCTGCAGCCTCGGGCCAGCCGGGCCTTCAACAAACCACACAAAGAAAGAAATAAACAGAGAGCAGCAGCGTCTCTGCGGTTTTAATTTGGCATTGTCTTCCTCTGACGCCCCGAAAGGCAACAAGATGAAAAAAAAATGCAAGAGAAAAATCTAAAAACACACACTCAAGCACACACATATATCGGCAGCCCTCCCCCTCGCTCCCTCCACCTCCTCCTCCTCCTCCTCCTCCTTCGCTGCAAACAAACAAGACGAGCAATCGCATTCGGGCGCAAAAGAGTGGAACCACATCAAACACAGATGCTAATCCTTTCTGGATCCGCAGCGCGTCCTCCTTACTATTAATAGTGCTGGAAGGAGGAAAGAACATTATGGCTTTAATTTATTTATTGTGTCGAAGTATTAAAAGACGACGACGCCTCGAAGCCGAGGTCCCTCTCGCTAAATTAAAAACAATATCAAATCCTGCTTGGTTTACTGATAACCTATTTATGAAGCGGATCAGAAGGTGGCTTTTTCACCCCTCCCGCCTGGCCCCACCCCCCCATCCTCCCTGCCGATAATCACGGACTGAACCATGTCAGAGAGAGGGATTCTGGGAGGAGCGGCGGTTTTCCAGTTGATGACGATGACCGTCTTCACGATCTCCAGAAGAGTCTAACATACGCGGAAAACTGTGTCCACTTGTTGTGCAGGACCCTGACCCTGCATGTGCAACACTGTGACGAAGTTTCACGCACTTTCGATGTTCAGATTCTTCTCCAATCCTCAGTCCCATCGGGAGGCGTCTGATTGGTCCCAGATTCGTCCTGCAGCAGGACAACGAGTCCAAACGCACAGCCAGAGTCATAAAGAGCCGTCTGCCGAGACCAGGAGAACAAGGAGTCCTGCAGCAGATGGAGTCAACATCATGGAGTCAGTCTGGGACCACATGAAGAGACATGAGACGCGGAGGAAGACTGAGTCCACAGAGGAACTGAAGCAGGTTCTCCAAGACGCTGGAACAACCTTCCTGCTGAGAACCTGAAAAACTGTGGTCAGGTGTACTGAGGAAAACTGGTGCTGGTTTAAAGGCAAAGGGGGTCACAGCAAATACTGATCTGATTTCGGTTTTTCTCATCCTCACTTTTAAAGCCTAAAATCTTTGCGCAATGCAACGAGTAACCACCCCAGGTCAAGGTCAAGTTCAGGGCACTAAGCCGCATATTTTGCCCCCTCCAGTTTGAAATCAGTTTCAGGTTAAGACGCTCTCTTTCCCTCAGTCTCAACTGGATTTCATTGTGCTGTGTGCAGTGACAATAAAGCTGAACCTAAGCCCGTCTTCTCTCAGTCTCCCAGTCATGTCTGCACAGTCTAAGGACAACTTCGGCCCGGTGGCATCTCCTGCGTGTAATAAGTAAACATATATTTTCAAATGGATAATTGGATAGAGTTTCTTCATACATTATTAAGCTGATATGTCCGGAAAAAAAAAAGATACAAAGCTCAGTGCGGCCAAACTCCAATATTATCTGTCTACGGCTGGAAAGCATCCAGCTGAGCATTAATTTGACTGATATTGGTTTCTGACCGAGCTGAGATTTTAAAATCAAAACTGCAAACCGTCAGCATTCTGATACTTTCAATGTCATTAAGCTGTTTTTCATACCAGCTTTGTTTATTAAAAAGAGACCAGAAGAGTCACAGGAACCTCGAGCATCACCTTCTGGATTTCCCGCCTCCCATGTTAAAATGACATTCCCTGCGGCGTATGGAGCGAAAAAGGAGGAAAACTGTCACAAGGAGAAGGATCCTCTGAGTACGATACGACAAACTTTTTCGTTCAGAAAAACTAAAATGAGCCCAGAAAGCACACGCGGGTTTTTCTTGTGTCGCCGTTTTGTGAGGGAGACTCGGCAAAATCCTTCTCATCGTGATTATGATGAAGAATAACATCGATATGAACCGTCTGTGGAGAAGCAGCTCAGGCGAAGGTGGAATCTGAATTCTGTCACTTCACACTGACGCAGTTTCAGACCTTCGGTCAACACACCACAGTCGCCTCGTAGCCGGACGCAGACCAAAAAAGCTTCCACGCTTTTACAGCCATCATATAAAAAATGACCAGCTCCCTCTCTCCCTGTCTAATGTAACCGGACTCTACATGTGTTTCTGGTTTAGTTGGAGAATTTCAATTGTTAATGGTCCTTTACAGAGCTCTAATTACTGAGGCATGCTGGGAATGAAGGAACAGCAGCGATAGCGGGGAGGAGGAGGAGGAGGAGGAGGAGGAGGAGGGTGAGGAAGAGAGGAGAAATTTGAAAGATGCCTCGAAGTCTTTGCCGGCCTCAAGAGCTTTCTGTGTTCAGGCTTCACACACACGTTCAATAACACACACACAGTGCTGCGGGGAGGGAAGGTCAGAGGTCAAACTGGGTGGGTGGAGCAGAATGGAAACTATTTGATATTGAAAGGAATAATGATTACTGTGTGTGTTTCTGCATGTGTGTGTGTGTGTGTGTGAGAGACACTGTTTCCTCTTTTCCCCTTGAACAAATGTGAATGAAGCTGTCAGATTTTTCCAAATGAAATCCCAGATGTTGCTGGTAAACATGATGAAAACGACGAGCGAACGCCGATACGACCGCCCTTCATTAAACTACGCCCACATCGACCGGAGGAGCCGAACACATGCGCTTCTATCTGCTTTTCACGGAGAAATGAGATGACAATAAAAACCGGATAAATGCCGAAAGAATCCGGAGCTGAAACATGCGGCGGCTCTGGCGCGGGACGGTATCCGTGGCAACAAAACACCACGGCAAACCGGAGCCAGGAGGTGAGAGGTCAGAGGCCGCAGCAGCTGGGAAACGTCACCGGGGATGATGAAGAAAAGGAGGAGAAAGGAAGACAGCGATGGAGGTGGAAGGAGGAGAGGGAGGGGCAGAAAAGGCAGGAAGAGGAAGATCGGAGGCAGGGAAAGAAGTTGACGGAATGGCAGCGAGAACAAGAGGTGAGTAAGAGAAGGAGAAAGGGGAGTAAGAATGGAGAGAGGTGATGAAGAGAAGAACAGATGTGTAAGTTCCATTCCGTTTTAGTCCTGGTGTTTTCACTAAAACCTTCGCTTGTTTTAGGCCCATTCGCTCATTTGATTATCGTCAGTTTTAGTCCGAGGTTAGTCCGGTCTGGCAAAACTAGAATCTCTTTCACGCATTTTAATTTCTGTCGGTCGGTTTCCATCCAAATGAAGTTTTAACCAAATTTCGAGAAAATCAGCAACAGAAAATGGGAATCGATGCGATTTCCCGTCCACTACCATCAGTCGAATATTAGGAGTTCAAGATCAACAGCAGGTGGAGCTGCTTCTCCAGTCTCTGCCATTAAACCACCGCAGAAGAAGAGGACGCGGCGAGACGAGGTCACTAAAAGAGCTGCAGTCGAAGCTCAGACGATGGAAAACCATGTGGAGAACATGATGGAGATCTGAGGTTTCTGCCGGTTTCATGTGTTAATGTGAGGAAGGTTCCAGTCTCCTCGCGGCTCCTCACTGATCTGATGGTACGTCAGCGTTTATTCACTGAGTCTGTTTCCATTCAACTTTGTCGCAATTTGCTTTTATTGATACACAAACTTCTCCGTCTCAGCCACGTGTGAAAACTCTTTTATGAGATTTGTTTTTTTTTAATTTAAAGCTTCTCCCCTCTTGTTTTTTTATGCACAAATTGAAAATACAAAAAACCCCAGATGGACAGAAACACACCTTTGGTCTTCTAAGTATTCTGAGGCTACAGCCGTTGCAATCTTTGAGATGTTGGATAAGATTCATCTTTAAATATTTCTTTAGCGAAGATAAAGAGGCTGCCGACATCAACCCTGCGCTCCTTCCTTCCAAACGTTACGTTACTAACGTTATGTTACAGTTACTTAGCTTTTTACAAATGTCCGCATTCTGCCAGCAGGTTGATTTTTCTGCTGTTTTTTTTTCAGTGGGATTGCAGATGAATTTCGGACCATAAATCTGTGTCTTTGTTTTTATTCCTGTAACGTTAGCTAACATTAGTGACAGAAACACAACCTTACAAAATGTAACATGATGCTTTTTGTTGCTTCTTCAGGAGTTGATTTAGCTGCTTGGCCTGTTGCACAGTTTTATTGAATTTGTATTAAAACAGTATAAAACCGTTTTTCACGTTATCGTTCAGTTATCACTTGTTGACAAAAACTGCAATACACTTCAGAGTTTTCTTTGTCTTGGCTTCCAAATAATAAGCACTGGGAAGATGAAGAAAAGGAGGACGTGAAGAGGAGAGCGATGAGGATGAGGAGGAGGAAGAGCCGAATGTCCCGCTGTTATAAATTCAACTCTGTTCGGGTTTGACAAGTTAAATAAAGCTGCAGAAGAAGCGGATCAGTGAGTTAGGAAGACAAAAAGGAGGAGGAGGATGCAGATGAAGATGAAGAAGAGGAAGATGAGGAGGAGGATGAAGAGTTGGAGATCCTACGGTGTGACTCTAATCCAATTTTGCAGTGGCTGAAGAAAAAGAAAATCAATGGAAATGGTTTTGCAGCAGGCGAACCTTCAGCTGGAATTAGAGGCAGCAAACAGAATTAGATATGACCCCCCCCCCAAGAAAGTTTACAAAGCCCCCGCCCCCCGACTTCCCAGAATGCATATCTTGTTCTTCAAATGTGTGTCAGCTGATCTGTGATGAGTTTAAAAAGACAGAAAATGTAAGGAGGTGAAAGGAGAGATGAGGGCAATAAGGACGAGTAGCAAAAGGTTAAAAGAGAGGAAAGGAGGTAAGGAGGAAAGGTAAGGAGAGGAGGAGACAAGAGGGGAGGAGAAGAATGGAAGGAACAATAAAGGAGAGAAGAAGAGAAAGAAGCAAAGAGGGTAAAGTGGGTAGGGAGAGGAGGAGAAAGGGCAAAGGGGAGAGGATAAAGGAAAGGAAGTAAGAGGAGGAGAGGAAAGCAGAGGGGGAGGAAACAAGAGAGGAGAAGGACAGGAGGTAAGGTGAGGAGAGGTGAGGACAGGAAACGAGAGATTAGGAGAGAAGGAAAAGGGGGAGAGGAGAGGTCAAGAGAAAGGGAAGGAGGTAAGGAGAGAAAGGAGGAGTGGAGGTTTTGAGTAGAAACAGATGAGAGAGCAGTGGGGGGGGTTTGAA
The DNA here is from genome assembly GCF_016859285.1 of Xiphias gladius. NCBI lineage: Eukaryota > Metazoa > Chordata > Actinopteri > Istiophoriformes > Xiphiidae > Xiphias > Xiphias gladius. The sequence goes on from NC_053405.1 coordinate 1,339,808, forward strand.
TACAGGCCAGGAAAAAACATGAACTACACACACACACACACACACACACACGAAACAACACGGCAGTGGAGAAACAAACTCAGGCCTACCTCACAATGTTCAACACACACACACACACACACACACACACACACACAGAATTCCTGCTGGATGAATTCAGCTCAACATGAAAATGACATATTTCCCTACAGGCTGAAAGTGTTACTGTTGCATTCAGACACTTTTACACTGCAAATCCAAAACACATTGTGATCAGACTCCTTCATGTCATGAACATACACCTGCTGACGTGTGTGTGTGTGGGATGTAGTCCTGTGTGTAACCTCACATTGTGTGTCCCGTTTGTGTAGCTTGGGTAATGCTGCTCTGTCACTGTGTCCAACCCCGTCTCATAGAAATGACATTTCTCTACAACCAACCAACAGCAGACGGGAAACGTGGACTCGCTGGCTGATTTACGTTCAGAGGCACCAGAGCGGAGTCACCAGGAGGTGGCTGTTGTGGAGGATGGAGGACCCTCCCACCGGAGACCCGGTCCACATCCAAACCCCCGTCTGGGGTTCAGGCAACGACAGCTCTTTGGTTTTGGTTCAGTGTAAGTAAACAGGTTGTGTCCGAAGTCACTGTGAACGTTTTCTGTATTAAACCAGACCAGGATCTTTCCCGAACCTGAACCAGGGGCTGTGAGAGTCTGGACAGAACCACAAACCAGTTTAATAACGCTGGAGTCACGAGTGGAAAACAAACACGTTGTCTGTGAACATTTTACCGAGACATTCAATATCAACGTACTTGCAACCTTCTAACATTATTAACAACATTTCGTCGTTGCGTTAATAGAAAACGGGATTCGGTTGCAATTATTTTCCTGTTGCAAATTAGTTGTATGTAAACATCATTTTCGCTACATCGAATGGTAACATTTCTGTTTAAACCTGCGGTGCGGAACTTTTGTCTCCCCCTTCTGGCAGTGAGAGTAATTACACCAACACTGTCACATACAGAGACATTTCCGCAGCTCCAAGATAATAATTCATTATTTAGGTAGAGTAAATGTCATAGCTACGTAGTCGACTCCAAATATTTTACCAAAGCTAACCTGTCCAAGAGCAGTACGACGACATTCGTGTCTGTCCTCAGTCCCTTCTCTTCTTTCAGCGCTCTTTCCTTCCAACGAGGAAGAGCCAAACCAATGGTGGTCCGTGTTTGTCCGCGCCGTCGATAGCGTTCTTTTTTAGCCCGTAATCCTTCCTCTGAACGCTGAGTTTAGCCATGATCCTACTTGCTAGCCTCCTCCTCCTCCGTCGCTACAGTCGCCCCCCCCATATTTCAGCCCTGGTACACCAATCGATGCTGGCTGACGTAACACGCATCGCTACCGCTGTGCAGCGTGGGAATGTCGCCAGCGACACCAGATTTAAAACTTTATGCTGCGATATACATAAAGATTTACCTGCCGCTTGTAGGCTTGATGAACGCTGTGTGAGCTCGTTTGAAAGGGCTTGAATGTAACGGACGTTCCCGCACTCCGACTTTAATAGTGTACATACAAATAAAATACATAAAAATATTAAGAAGCTTAAGCACTGTCATCATTATGGAAGACTTATTTCTAAGAATCTAAAGTAGAATCTAATATAGAAAAGTGTAGGACTATTGAGTCTGAATATGTAAAAAGTGCCCATGAGCTGAAAGTCAAGATACAAGTTTTTGTACACCATCAAAAAATCTACAACACGCAAAAGTTTTATTGTAGAACATAAGCTTTCAAATCGTTTTCTATTAGTCGTATTATCTTTTATGGTAGAATTAATGATTTAACGTCAGTGGTAAAAACAACAACTAGAATATTTATGACAAAGTGACTGTTGCTGCACAGCACACGTGTATCATCTGCTGCACACATTCCCTGCAACCAGATACCCCTGTGTGTTGTGTGTGTTGTGTGTGTGTGTGTGTGTGTGTGTGATCATCATGGCTTAACCCCTTCTGAGGTGGCGAGAACTCAACGACCTGAGAGACAGAGACACAGAGAGTCTAAAGTGTCTTAAGTCGACTGTCAGCTCTAATGAAGCCAATTCTATTAGCAAGGACACTGAGCTCCTGACCTCAGCTCTCAGTGTGTGTGTGTGTGTGTGTGTGGGTGTGTGTGTTTGTGTGTGTTTGTGTGTGTGTGTGTGTGTGTGTTAAGGCTGTCACTAACAAGCCTATTTCATTACAAATCATTCAGTGACGTTAAAAAATATGTCAATAGAAATGATAAAATGATACGTCCTTTGCTTACAGCAGAGGTTGTGAACCTCTTTGTCTCGTGACTCGTCAAAATGGAGCGATACTGAATCTACGGTACCGGCCCGAACCCAGCACGACCATGGATGGATTACCGAACGGCCCTACTGGGCAAAGGGTCTCCGTTTTCGAGCAAAGTGCAGTGCTTGAAAGTCATAGAGCTCAGTTAAAAGAAAACAAAATGACCTCAGAGAGACGCAAAAAAGGTCCAAATCAGAGGCAGAACAGCCACAGACCCACAAAACAACTACAGAGCGACGCAAAATGACCAACCAGAGATGCAAACTTTCAGTCTAGGGGTCCTTTGTAGGAGGGGTCAGGGGCCTTTTATCCCATCTGTGCCCAAACATGTAATCCAACCACGAGGATGACCCTGATTATAAGACCCTGAGAAAGACTTTTTCAGGACAGGAAAGACTTAGAAACTCGTCCCGTTGGGAAAGTTTCCGAGATCCCGTTAATCCAGCGAGAAGAGAGTCCTCATCTTTTCTCTGGTAGAAGTGAAACACGAAACACAGTGATACCTAAACCCACATCAGCGTAACTCGTCTCTCAGTCACAGACTCACTCTGTCCTGTCAGACTGAGGCGTCAGAACCATTTCCTCTGACAGTCAGTATCCTCTGAGCTCGTCGTCTGTATCAGATTTTCTCCCTGGTTCATTTCTGCAGTGAAGACGTCAGGAGACGCCGTGAGCTCAGAAGCTCCTGCGGGTTAAACTGGACGAACCAAACACTTTCAGTGCTGATGGACTCGAAAAGACTCACTATAACCGTGGGCAATGAAAAGACTCGCTAGCCTTGAACCGACCCATAATGCAACACTCTCCGAAGCAGACCGTGTCACATCGGAGCTGTCTCCAATCAAAAACAATATCTGATGTTGTGAACACCTTGTTCAGTCCTCAAATATAAGACGGCCCCCACTTTTTAAAACCTTGTTTTAAAAAAAACACACAAAAAACACACATTGTCTTTCTTCAGGCCTGGCGGTACTTGTCACGGCCAGAGCTAGTTTATATCCTCTGTATTTTTCTGGGAGTTTGGGGGTTTTTTTTTAGCAGCCCTGTGGATATTTGACAGGCCAAGTCCAGTTTCTTTTGCACTATGTAATTTCTTCCTCCCATTATTCACGTGACTTTGACCACTGGACCATGTTTATTCGCCTCAGCCTGTACAGACCGTCAGCTTGGTAGCAGCGTACGCACAGAGTGTTGTTTGGGAGTGTGTCTGTGTTCTTGCGTGAAGGCTCAGCTTCTGACTGATCTCAGAACTTATCGGAACTCAAGTTCATTCTGTTGGCAAGGTGGTTTGATAAATACATTTTTGCTCAAGGTCCACTCACTAGCTTTTTCCGAAGTCGTCAATTGCATGCTGAAAGCTGAGCTACTGTGTGGAAGAACGCAAGATGTGGTTGAAAATATAGTTACCAGCTTAAAAAATGTACAATTAAATTAGTTTATTTAAACTTAATGTAATGCTTTACGTAATTTTTGTCAAAGATTCTTTAAAATCACAGTTTGAATGTTGGTGTTGGGCAGAGCTAAAGTTTAGAATCACTGATTGGACTACCAGCTCACAGCAACAGAGAAACGTTTCAGAGGGTGGAGTAGGAGTGAGGGTGAGGAGGGTGAGGCAGGGGACCCAGGGGTGGAGGGTTGGGGGGGTGGGGTTAATGCTGAGAGGGTTTTGGGCCTCTCCACTGGGAACAGAACATTCCTGCGTTATCCTCTTTTACCTCCTGATTCACTAGAACAGAGAAGCCAGCAGACATGATGAGATTAACCCCCCCACACCCCCACCCCCACCCCCACCCCCCGTCCTCCGTCCTCACCCTCCTCCCTCTGTCACTGTATTATGGATAGTCTCTACCTCCTCTCTTTCGTGCCTCGATCTGCTGTAAGCTGAAGCTAAACACCAACACTCACGTCGTAGACCAACACACACATGCATTTACTTACGTACATTTATTTTTCCGATTTATCTTTCTGATCTGCTCCTGTTTTAATTTGCTACTGATACAGACTCAACGCCTTGATAAATTCAGTATAGTCTCCATTTCCACAGCACTAATTCATCAGTATAACAACAGAGTCATGTCATACTCACCGCTCCGCTACCCTAACTATGAAAGACGTTTCACATTAAAATCCGGCAGCTCAAAGGGTTTAATGTAGCCTGTTGGGCTTTTAATGTGAAATACTGCACCTGCAGGAAGTGCCGAGTTTAACCGACAGCAGCTTAACATCGATCGAAAAAACGCAAAGTAGAAGCAAGTGGAAAAAAAGAGTAAATGAAATGACTGTAACTACTGAAAAGTGTGGGACTGTACACTTTCACTGCAGCGTGTTTATCTGACGGTCGGAGTTATTGTGGCTTTGTCTCTTAAAGAGTCAAAGGTCGCGGGCTGGGAGGATCCTCCCTGCCGACCGCAGAGATTGCCTCACCGTCAGAGACAGTAAGACAGAGAGTCGCTGTGAGGAAACCGGAGTCAGTTTCAACAGAGCAGAACCGCACAGTTTCATCATGAGGTCGGGGGTCAGAAAAAAACTACAGCTCAAGGTCACTGACTTGATTTAATGAAAAATGAATTAGTGTGGGCCTGTTAACACCACAAAGGCAGATCGAGTTTCGTCTCACTGCATTACTGCACGCTTCAAGTACAGTAGTGATTCAGTGGCTTGGTTTTATTCTGAGAACAGTTTGAAAGAGATTTATTCACAAAGCTTCCTGTGCAAAGTCTAAACGAGATTGTAAATGGTGTTCAGAGAAAGTTTCCAGGTAAAAGATTTCGTTCCACTTATTTTATTTCGTATCTCCTTAACACCTGTTCATGTTCTAATTTATGATTGATGTGATGCGTCTACTGTAACAACACAATTATTACGTTAATAAATAAAAACATTATTTAAAATTTCGTTAAATGTGGTGTTTTTGGTGACTGTCCTCTTCTTCTTTCCTTATTCATTGGCTTTGTCATTTCTTATGTGTGACAATGTGGTTTCACTATAAAACAATTGTTTAAATGAAAGATTAAAAAAAAAAACCTATTTCATCGGTTATGCAAAATAACAAGAACTAATCGATGATGAAATTGTGTCAGAAAGCTCAAGATATTTCAGCCCTGACTGAGCAGGCGGTGTCGAGACGGAGCGCCATCCTTTCACAAGACTGAGGCGGTGTGTCTCTCTGCACGCCAGACTGAAACCCTTCACCATGAACCAGTAACATTCAGTGGGACTGGAGGAGAGGGGAGCGTCGGTGGCATCAAGGTAAAGGCCTGGGCACACGGGAGAACATCAGGTTCATCTCTGCGTCCTGATAGAGGATCTCCGTCTCTTTCTGTTTGTTGCTTTCAGACTATCTCCCTCCCTGTGCTCCCCCCTCCCCCTCTGATCTTGTCAGATGTTCTGTTAGCGTCCCCTGTACTCCTGTTACTCCTGTTACTCCTGTTGTTTCTGCTGTTGTTTCTTCCTCAGCATCGAGCTGCTAATACGCCGCGGCGCGCCGTTAATGACCCGCAAAAACACAATAACAAACGCCTGCTTCTCATATGCATATTTAATGGAGACAGCTGAACAAATTACATATTTATGGATTATAAGACCAAGAGGGGAAGGGAGGTGGGGGGGGGCATGATGCCATTAGCGATCCAGGCAGGTACTAGGGTCCCATCTGCACCGGCATCTGTACGGCAGGAGGGGCCCCGGGGCCCAGCGGGGTGGGGAGACGCCTGTTACCAGCAACAGTACTGAAGTACTTTGCTCTCATGCAAGACCAACTACAGAACTGTGTAAAAGTACAAAGACAGACTTTACCTCTGTAACATCCAGCTACAGTGTATGTACAGTGGGTAAAGCGTCTTGGCTCCACGCTGGTGGGATGAAACACTAAGTTTCTACATCAGCACGTGTGAAGCTAATTCACTCTTTAACGTCCTTACTAGCCACCTGAATAACTAACCCGGTAACTGACAAGGCGAAAGTACGATTAGAGCTAGGGTCTTCAAAGCGACGGCACCATCAAGCTCAACATGTAACTGGACCGCAGAGTAGAACAGGACTTCACACTGTTACGCGGCCTATTACTCAGACAGCACAGAGGACGGACAGATGGACGGATGGACAGAGGAAAGAGAAAGAGATGTACAGACACATGCAGAGCGAGAGGGATATCTCCTCCAGGTCTCCTCCTCAGTATTCAGAGTGGATTACTGCCCGAGCTACCGGACCATTAAAACACTTACAATCACAGGACTCACCCCCCCCCTTTCGTTTTTTAACATAATTAAGATTTCAATTAAAGAGCCAGGGCCCTGAGACTTAACCCTTGTAAATTAGCTGGTAAAAGCCGCCGTCATGAGGGATCATTAAAATGCCCGGGAATCAGTCAGGACCTCGGGTTGGCTCGGCAGCGATCAGACCAAGCTGCTCCTCTGAAACAGGCACAGAAACTCCCGCCGACGCTGCGTGTTTGTCGTTCTGATGTGATTTTTCTAAATGCTGAGTTTGAGTTCAGATCGTTTTAGGCCTGGAAGCGGCCGTTATGTTCCTCCAGTGGCTTGATTTGATTCAGAATGTCTTTACTTCTGCCTGTGGGAAATTGGGACCTGAACTCTTCTGTATCCTTCTCTTCAGTGGTGGAAAGTAACTTAAATACTTAAATACAGTTTTAAAGCATCAGATGCTTGACTTGGCTCCACTTATCTGACAGCTGTTGTTACTTTTCAGATTAAAATTTTCAGGTCTGAAAACAAGGTATGATCCTTTTATAAAACACAACTGATTGTTGTAGAAACTAACTAATGAAATATAAGGTAGTGAGATTAGCTCCACTTCGATGAGCTTACACATTAAATAGCGTCCTGTATAAAAAATGCTTCTGAAATAATAAATATCCACTAATATCACACATAGTAGCCTGAAAGGGGCTATTCTGCAAATTAAGCACTTTTAATTAAACACATTTTGCCTAAAACTTTTACCTTAGGGACATTTCACATGCAGGACTTGTACTTGTAAGGCCTGATGCATGCTTTCCACATCGGTCTTTGCGCTCTCATGTGCGCATGACTAAAAAGCCCTATAACCGCATCTGTCGCTGACCGACTGACCGAGTGCAGAAGTCACACCATTGGTCGACCGGCTGAGTGTCGGAGTTTCCCCATTAGCCGTTGGTCTTTCTAAATGAATTGGCACAGACAGTTTCTATTGCGTCATCAGGGGGTCGTTTGCAGGCAGTGTTGCCAACGTAGCGCCTTTGTCGCTAGATTTACCGACTTTTCAGACCCGTTTAGAGTCTTTTCTTCACAAAAGCACCCAGTGACAAATCCAGCGACTTTCTGGACAAACCTTACCTACGTTCCGTAGAAGAGAGCGCGAGGTCGAGGCTTTCCCTCCGCAGGCAAACATCTCTATGCGACTCATTCAACTGACCTCACGGCAGCTGACACAGACTTGAATGAGCTTCTAACTTTCTCTGACTGATCATTTTACAGGTAAATATACCTGAAATCACAGCAGATCTGTTGTCTTTAACTCATGTGTCTGGTGATTCTGTCAGACGACGTCGTGGTTATAAAACCAGGATTTTAGCAGTTCAGAGCAGGAGCTTGGAAATGTCTTGGAAGTGACTGCTGGTTAACATGTGGTCTTAATGGGCCACGTTTCAGTCACTGTTTCATAATTGTTCCGTCGTCTGACAACAGAAACAGAAGAACATGTAAATGAGAACAGATTTATTGGGAATTCAGCTGGATTAAATTACTGTGTATGTGAGCAGAGAGTAGGAGAGAAGTAAACAGATAAAGGGTGCAGCCATGTACTAGGTTTTAACCTAGTCTTGTTTGTACCTAAGTAAAGGATATGAATGCTCCCATGACTGGTAGGGCTGCTCCTGTGTGTATCGCTACCTACAGTGTTACTCCACCAATCCGTCCTGGTCTAATTCCTTCACATTTATTGGATGTGATGATTGTGACCCGGTGGTCTGCTGTCCTGTCTGACCTCTGCGTTCTCTCTGTAATCAGCCCGTTAATAACCCAGGTTATCGCCACGCTCATCTCGTCAACGGTGGATTTTCAAGAGTGAACGAGCGGAAAAATAAAAGACTTTCAACGCTTTGTGAACAAGAACATCTGCTCTGCCTTGTAAAGTACTTACAGCAGCGGGGAGGGAGGGACAGCGCGGGGGGGTGGCGGGGTGGACAGCGAGTGACTTGTTCTGGAGCGCTAACAACCTTAGAAAGGATAAGGTGGCTGATCCTCCAATGCTAGGCTCATTATTGTTGGAGGGGATTTAGAACTGCTTTTTCCTGTCTGGTCAGAGGAGGGAGAGGAGGGAGAGGATGGGGGGAGAAATGTGCTCACAGGGGGGGATTTGTTGGGGTTAGAGGGTGTGGGGGTTCTATTCCTCTTTTTACACCCAGTTTCTCAATCTGAAGTCAAAGTTGGAGCAGTGGCAGGGTGGACCGAATGACAAAGTTTACAGTTCATAACAGTTTTTGCAACCTTAAGGTTCACTTCAAGGCTGCCATTCAGAGTAACTCATACCATACACAGAATACTGTGCTGACACGTTCTGTTAGTTGTTGGTATTGAGGTCGGCTGTAGCTGAGCCCCAAATCTTCCTGATTCATTCCTATGGAGAAAAAAAATGTCACTGTAGACAAAAGCCTCAGCTAAAGGAATGTAATATCATAAAGAATGTAATGAAGACCAGATCCTTAAACAATGGATGAAGAGAACGTAGCTTCTTTTCTCTCTATGTTCACTGCACCTCAGTTGGTTTTGGAAATTTGATTAACTGCAAATTTGTTAGAGAATCTGCACAATCAAAATACATGATCAACTAAAGTGGATCCTGCAATATTTGGTATTTCTGTGTTTTCATCTCGTATTGACAAACTCAAAATGTGGTTTAAAGAGCTTCATGTTTTAGTTTATGTTTTCCTCACATGGTGCATATTTCTAAATAAAGCGGTGTTCAGTGAAATGATTACAACCTAGCACATATTAAATATCATTCCAGCCCGGGAGTACTGCCTGCGCTGGATATCATGGGAACGTGGAGGCTACGGGGCACAGTACGTACACATTGCACAGAGTGCAGTAGGTGAGGGGTCAGTAGGGGCCCAACAGCAAATCTTTTGCCCCAAGGACCACTAACAGGTTAATCCAGCCATGATCACATCAACTGCGGCTGCAAGTAGTAAAGAAGGCGAGGGACAACATAACTTGGTATTTTTACATGAATCTCCCATATTCTCCATTCTCCACATACTCTAGTAAAAAAAATAAAAAATAAATGGTAAATGTAACGTACTATTAGAGAGTGTTAACGGCTCTGCAGACAACTCGAAGATTGAATCTATGAAAATTTGTGGACATTTTTCCACAATTGTTTTACTTGTTTTATAAGCTTGAGGTCCTGGTTTCGCAGCAGCACACCTCGCAAACTTTGTCATTATTATCAAATAATACAAAATGTCAAATTCTTCTGTACTGAGTCCACTTATATGCTTTAGCGTTCGTTTTTAGTGTCTAGATAGTATTCATTGTTCTGGGTTTCAGTTAAATAACAAGATCCCATACTTCAGCATGTCTCTAGCAACAAATCTATACTTTTTTAATACTTTTTGATCACAATCCCATTACTTTATTTTTATGGAAGACAAAACAGCTTTTTGGAAACATATTCAATAAAAGTGGCAAGTTATCATTGAAAAGTAATTTGCCTGTGGCTTTAAATATAAAGGGAGCAGCAGTGATTCTGTTGATGCAGCCGTGTAAATGTTGCGGTCATTTCTAAGTTTGACGGCTGGACTTCAGTGCTGTTGGCTGAAACGAAAGCATCTGCCGCAGCAAGATCTATAGCAATAACGTGAGTGCTGTACTTTTAAATATCAGCACAAAATGCAGCCCAGGCAGTTTTTCTACAGAGAGCTCGGTCGAAGTCGACCCGACTCTGGAGGCAGCAGGTGGAAGAAAAACAGGCCCGAAACCCTCCACCAGCAGCAGGAGGAGGAAGAGAAAAGGCAGAGAAAGTGGGAAGAGAAAAACCACAGCTGGTGTTCAGCACATGGTTACTGCTTATTGTCTTTGTCTCTTTCCCAAACACTCAAGTTTATGATGGTTTTGGTTGGTGGAGGGTTTCTAACTCAAACCATACCAGCCTCAGCCACAATCCCTCAGTATGAAGCCTGACGTGGAGTCAGACCATCTGAAACCGCTGCACATGCTGCTCCTGGTTTCTGCCGCCTTTGTGGTAGAGGTCCTTACGGGTCCAGTATTTTGTAACCATCTTAAATGGATAATTTTCAAAAAAAAGAAGAAGAGAGACCCGTTCTGAACTGCTGGGATGTGGACACAGCACAAGATGCTACGTTGAATTGTTTATATTTACGCACTATTTTATTCACTTTAATACAGAGCTGCAACTAAGGATGACTTTCATTGTTGTTTAATCCGCTGTTTAATCGTTTAGTCTATGAAACATCAAAGTCACCCAAAGTCCAAAACCCCCAAAATATTTATTTTACGATATGTGACAAGGAAAAGCATCGCATTTTCTCTTTTTAGAGGCTGAAATCTAAAAATATTTGGGGTTTTTTCACTATTTATCTTTAAAAAATGACTTAAAATGATGAATCGATTGCTGATTTTATTTTGATTAATGGACTCATCGTTTCAGCTCTACTTTAATACCTCATATTATATTGATTTAGCTGTTTTTAAAAACAACATTTTATTTTATTAGGTATTACTTTTAAAATCTTTTGCACCGTTGAAGCCAAAGCATTTCACTACCAGCGATGTTTGCCACACCTGTGGCTGTTGTGCGTTTGACTAACTCCTTGAACCTTGGACCGCGGATCCTTAGACCTCATCGAGACGGCGATCCACCTCAGAAATGTTTCATTTTTTCACCTGTGACAAATTACACCATGTGATCAGAGCTAACAGTATCGATATGGATTTATCTATTATTTATTTTGTTGATTAATCATTTAGGCTATAAATACAAGAAAATGATTTTAGGAATGCCAAATCTTCAAATTTCTTTTTCTGTCAGACACGTTCAAAGACAGAAAAGAAGAAAACCCTCACATAGTAGAAACTGACACCAGGGGACATTTGGCACTTTTGCTCGATAAATGACTAAAATGATAAAAGTTGTTTTGGATGTTGTGGTGCACAGATCTGGAATGCCAAAATAAGTCCAAAATTTTAAAAGAAATATTCAGAACATTTAAGTCGTGACATCTAATTAGCTTTTGATTATGTCTAAATCTTTTTCTGCTTTTATTTATGCATTTTACATGATTATTGTCTGCTAATTTGATTAACTCTTCTGTTCATTTTGTGCATTTTTATTGTCTTTTATTTCCTTTGTATTTTGCTAAATCCTGTTGTATCTTTTATCGCTGCCAATTCATTTTTTGTCAATAGATGAGTCCCAGGTCCCAGGTCAGATTTTAGTGATAAAGAGCCCTGAAGTTTTAAGTTAAACATGAGAAAACGGAACACAAGAGGAGCCACATGTTGTCGCATCGGCCACAGGATTGATGTAAGAATGGAATGTAGAAAATACCAAAGGAAGGCGTGGAGGAGGAGGACGAGGATGAGGAAGAGGAAGACGATGAGGATGAGGAGGAGTTGGTGGCGATGTAGCTGAGTGCAGGACACGTACGGCCCCGGCACAGTAAAATTCATGATCATAAAGTGCAGGCCCTTGAATAAGTCAACGGAATAATCTGCTGCATCATGAGATAAGAGGCTGGATGAAAGAGAGGGGGAAAGAGAGAGAGAGAGAGATGGAGAGAGAGAGAGATGGAGAGAGATGGAGAGAGAGAGAGAGAGAGAGCGAGTGTCTCGGGGTGGGCCCGGGCTTCTCATTAAAATTCTTGTGGTGCAGTGACTCAGCCCATTTTGGTAATGGAGAGCCCCGGCCACCTAAAGATGGAAATGGCCATTTTTCAACCCCTCCCCCCTCACACGCACACACGCACGCACACACGCGCACACACACACACACACACACACACACACACACACACACACACACATTTTATATATAAATTATCCCAAGCACTTACAAGTGGGGAAGGCTGCTGGAGGAACGCTGCAAGGTCATTCTCAAATCTTTTGGACGGCTGGGATCGGGAGAGGAGTTTTAATGGGAGTGCAGGGAGAGGACAGCGAGCGAGTGACGCTAGCAGGAAAAATTTTCCTTCTTGACAACACTCCCAAAATCTATCTGTGATGTATTACACAAACACAAACACCAGAGAGTTTCAGTTTCAATCTGTGTACTCGGTTCCAGTTTAGACTCAATTAAATTAAGCTTTTCCACCTTCACTCTTCCCGTGAAGAGGAATGACCAAATATTTAACTGTTACCATCTCGTCCTCTCGGCTCCGGCTGCACACACAAGCACCCAAAACTTTCAACTGGTGAATCAGAAAGGAAAAGAGGAAAAGTCTTTAAGTTCCTACGGTGTTTTGTGATAGAGACCAGATAGCCATCTTGGTTTTTATTTTTCTCCTTATTTTGCCTTATCCCTAGAACATTTTTTGGACTTTTTTTCAGCCATCACATCTACTGCAGCTTTGATGCTGCAAAGGTGGCGAAAGATAACACTGCCTTCCACCTTTTTTATTTTCGTATTAAACTCTTACATCCCACTAGCTTACACTTTTTGAAGGATTCCTTACTCCCTTATCTTTCTTCAGAACGTCCATTTTCAGCAGGAAATGCTAAATACTCTCAGCATGCATTTAAAAACCTGACCAGAAAAGCGCTGGTTGGCTTGTGTTTACCACAATATTTGAATCCAGCAAAGGAAACAGCGCATGCCAAAACATGACGTGACGATTTATGTGCCAAGAAAACAAAAGTGCGATGTGTACCAGCAGCGTGATTAACATCGAAGTCTGGTGAACACACACTCGCCACATGGGTTGGCTCAAGCCGAAACAGTCATTATCATCAAAAAAGGGGAAAAGTATCCTGAGAAAATTAAGGCAGACCACATGTGAGGAAGAAAACAGTGAAAAAGCCACGACAAAAACTTCAAGCAAAAGTTATTGCATTGTTTAAAACTAACAATTCTTATGTCTTTATTGAGATACTACAGTGTTAAACCAGCAGTTTAACATGCCTAATATGTTGCCAAGAAACCGTACCACAGGTTAGTGCTGCATGATGTGGAAACAAGAAATATGTAACCAAAGAACTCTATTTGATGCTGATGCTCTATATGTCATATAATATGATTAAATATCTGAAATCTTATGTCATGTAGTCTGAGGCTCATCAAACCAGACAATGTTGGAAAAAAAATCTATTTCAGCTGCTATTTTCAAATATTTCATTGGCAATCGTACGGTGGGAAAGCGGACTCTGTGACCGTTTTTCTTTGCAACGGAGTTGGTTATTATGGTAATAAAATGGCGGCTGTAAGATTTCATATTGCCCGCCAGCCGTGGCACAGCTTCAGCCACACTATCTGTACCTGCCAACAGTGAGTCAACACAAAAACCTGCCACCAGAGCTCCAGTTAGGCAGTTTTCTCACCTTAGCTGCAACGCAATACACAAGAAACAGCCGGCCAGCAGGACAGAATAGGGCTGAAGCATTCAGACCGTACGACCTCAATGTGTGTGTGTGTGTGAGTTTGAGTGTGCAAGTGTGTGCACGTGTCATGTGAGGACAGTAGTATGAGCACTTGAACAGGTTGACCAGGAACAGATCAGAGACTCTGAGCAGGATCAGGTCAAGTCCAATTCCAAGCGCTGAGGGTGATTTAACCTTCGCTTCACCACCTGGAGGAACTGCCTGCAACACCCCCACCCGCAACCACTCACCCACCCAACAGTGAGACAGTACGGGGACGGAGAGGCGGGAGATGGTATGGTGATGTGAAGCGTATTCTGTGTATGTCAGAAACGGAAATAGCAGCAGAACCAGTAACTCGTGAAGGTGCTTCCCAACAAACTACAGTGTAATATGAAACCACAGTTGAGGGCTTTGTTGAGGACGCGCTGAAGCGCAGGTCAGATCAGGTAACTGAGGACCAAACAACAGACTAATAATGAATGACAGACGCAGCTTGTCCGTCAAAGAGGCTTTAACAAACTTCAGACTTCTGATTAAAACAACGAGCCGAGGTCGTGACCCCCGCCTAAGGCCTTGCCACGCATCAACAGCTGCGTGTGGCATCCTGAACACGCCCCTGACCTCATCTCACCTCAGCTCTGGCCTCACAGATAAATTACAACATGGAAACGGGTATGGCCAACAGGTAATGGTCAAGGTAGAACTGAGAGGTCAGGGCCAAGTTTGGCATGAAGGGAGGTCACGCTCTAATCCTGCAGCTTCAGGAACTTGCTACCAACACCACTTTTCCCAACTTTAAACTAATTATGGATTCATTCAGGTAAAATGTTTGTATCTCCATTTTTACTTGTACAATGCTCACTTTTCAGCCTTGTTTCAGCTTGAAGACACAACAACTTAGATCTGTATCAGCGGCCCCCAACCTGGGGACGTGAGGTTGGGACATTCGTCGTGGTCGTAAGATGATTGAGAGGATGGAAAGGAAGAAGAAAAAAGATTTCTGCTAAACCCAACTGTTTATTTCTCCTGACTTTTCTCAAATTTTACTTACCTTGTGAAATGCTGTAGAGTTTTACCTCTTTAAGACTCTAAAAAGCGTGAGAAGAATAAAAAACCTCACTTTGGTTGAACTGCTCTCAGCTCAGAAACACATGCAACCTGTGACATGGGGTGGTGACATATACAGGCTCTGAGTATAAAGGTCTACAAGCCAAAATGTTGGCCACCAGTGGTGTTAACAGTTCACTCAACCTGCAGGGGAGAGTCATGTGATTGTTCAACTCATCTGAAAGTAGAAAACAATCACCAGGTAAGAGATTTTTCACCCAACGACCCAGGCCTGTTACCTGTAATGGAGTATTATTTATTTATTTTATTTTTTTTACTTAAAACGTCAATTTGAGAATTTCCACTACTAACCTGGATCCGAAGAACCAGCTGTGGAGCTGAAATGTTTCCTCTGCTTCCTCTCTTTTACTTTGAGTCACACAGTTGAGGAAACTCCCCCGCCACCTCCTGCAGAGGAGGTGAAGTGAGGAGAGCAGCGTCTCCTCCATGTTTCCTCTGCTGCAGGACAGCCCTTGGAGCTCAGGTTAATGGCTTTAAATCAGAAAGGATTGCCGGATTACTCGTGGATTTCCTTCCTAATCGTGTCGGAGTGTTCCCCCTCAGCCTGCTGTGTTTCCTCTACAAACTGAAACATGAGGAGGGAGAACACGTCGACTCCTGCAGCCTCGGGTCATACAGATAAAACTGACAACAAAGACAGCTTAGGCTTTTTCTTCACCAGGTTTCTCTGGCCCGCTCACGACTCTTACAACAGCTCGTTCCTCCATCGCTTTCCCTACATCACCCTGGATGGATGTGCTGACGTGAGAAAACCGAGTTCGTTTATGTCAACAGAAGTTAGCTGAACCAGGGAGGAGTGCCAGAGTCATTTCATTTGGCTCTTCTCTCTGTGTAATGCTGCTCAGTGTGTTCACCATCCTGCAATAAGACTGAAGACAAAGCAAAGCGCCAGCACTGCTACTGGTGACAGGTTCAGTTAAACTAGATTACAAAAGAAGTAGTTTATCATTCCCTTCCAAAACAAGATATATGAGCATTTTCTGCTCTGATGGCCATATAAAAAACATTCAAAAGTACCTTCCAAAACCATTAGAAATGACTGACCAAAATTCTTAATCTGCATTTTCAGATCTGCAACCTCTAAGGTTTTAAGTTAAGGCAACCTAACTTAATAGTTATAGTTAGGAGGAACCAAAACTGACTGTTGGCACTTACGGGATGCAAACAGGAGTCTCCGGTACCACAGTGGGATGACAACCATCCACATCATTAAGAGGTTTTTGAGGTTTTATGACAATGTCATGCTACTTCCACTTTTCCGTAAAATCTATCTTTTTTTTTTTCAGGACCATAAGATGCAGCATGTGTCTGTCCTTTTTCTGAGGACAGTGTCAGCAAACAAAAGACAAAAAAAAAATTAAGACAAGAAAGCAAGATTATAGAAAAATGAAAAACCACAACGTGTAGAGCAGAGGAAGCAATAGTCGTTTGGTACATTTTTCACCGCACTTTTGGGCGACTAGCTGGTCTGCATTTGCAAAGCGAAATAAGAAGGAGATGCAAAGAGCAACCTAAATGCTGCACAACAAAAATAAGTCACATGTTGCCAAAGCTGTGTTGAGTTTTTGGCCATTACCAGTCAGAAGAACTGTAAAACAAGCCAACAGACACACAAAACCTGACATATTAAAGTGGTCATAGCTAACATTTTGGCAACCAGCTGCCAACTTCCACATCCTGCAGTTACAGAGCAGCATTATCCTTCATCTGGATCTGGTGTCTGGGTCACCTGATGAGTCTAAGTCCAGTACTCCCTCTCTCTTACCTCTGGTTTTGGTCTCCACCAGCTCCTGAGGGAAACATCTGGAAACATCTTTAGCTGCTAAACGCTCCACCATGTTCACCAGCTGGTCTCTGACTGTGTCTGTCTGCTGTTTGATGCTCAGCAGGTAGTGGACAGAGGCTTTTCAGAGCTTGTCTGATGAAAACAGCTGCCTAAAAGAGGTAAAAAGCTCTGTAGGGCTGCAGAGATGAAGACGATTCTAGATGAGGTCAACACTTTGACAGACCCTCCACAAATTAAATTAAAGTCTTTTGATTCATTGTTAGTAGATTAGCAGATATTTAAGTTCTGTGATGGATAAAATTATAAATGTGGAGCACTGCAACACTGGATTAGAGGTTCAGTTCCCTGACAGGCACCAACACAAATGGAGGTCACCCAAACCTGAATGTGTCCACAGAGCTGTAGGTCAACTAAAGTCAAACAGTCTTAGGTTGTTTTTCAGGGAAGCAGTGGAACAACACTGAGTACATCAGCAGGTTAATCCCTGACGCGGTTTCTTCTTTTAGCCCAGTTCTCCAAATCAAGGTTCTCCTTTCCAGGATCAGATGAGCGGGGACTCCAACTGGACACTGACTGACAACTTCCGACCTTCTAAGAAAAAGGTCCAGACAACAAACATCCTGAGAAGACGTGGCAGCAGCCGACAAATAAAAGATCTCAATGAGGCTGCGAGTGGTTTAAGAAAGTAGGTTGAGTGCTAGACAGGTAGTCAAGGTTCTGGTCTACCAGCAAATTACAACCAATTTAGCAAATAGGAACCAGCATCGGGTGGTTTCTGTTCATCCGATACTCTGATTAAATCCCTTAGTTATTGTGTTCATAATAAAAATAACTCTTTGCAACTGTCCCACCGTTCTTTCACCTGCTCAGACTACTTTATATTGTACATTATTACATATTATTTCATTTTTTGGATTATCTTCTAAGGCTGGCCTGTTGGGCTTTCCTGTGTAAAAAGACAGTCATGTTTGCATAATTTGTCTTCCTTTGTCGTTTTTTATTTGTTGTTGTTATTTTAAAATAAACCTGTTGACGGACCGGTTGCGTGGCTGCATCAGAGCGACCGGTGGGTCACTCGGTTTGTCGCTGCCGTCAGTCACCTCAGCTGACCTCGCTCATCGGGGACGGCAGGTTACACAGATCACTGTCACAACACACACACACACACACACGCTGTCTCTCTCTCCATCATCAGCTGCTCTCTCACTCGCTCTCTGCTCTATCTGAGCCACCAACTAGATAACAGCTCCATGTGATCCCACGGCCCCCTGTCTGTGTGTGTGTGTGTGTATAATTGTGCACATGTGTGTATTTATATTTACGTGATAGTGTGTGTGTTTTTTCGGACCATGACTATGTGGGACACTATTAGTCACATCTAGCTACCTAGCAGAAAACTAACAACTTTTTCCCAGACATATTGATCTGAAAACAAAGGACAAACCGGCTGGCAGCTAGCACCCCCCTCCCCCTGTTCTACCTCCCTTCCTCCCATCATTCCTTTCTCTCGCTCTTTTTTTTTTTTTTACTTCCTGTCCGTGATCACCACAGAGCACCTCGTGTGTTCACAAGGATGTTATCGATCGGGCGAAGCGAAGCCTCGCTTGGTGCACGACAGGCGGCCTGGGACATGTTGCATCCCACTTTGGGCTCAGCCAATGCTCTATCCTCACACACACACACACACACACACACACACACACACACACACACATTTGCCATGCAGGAGCCTGTTGGCGCTTTTAATATCTATCTTAGAGTTGACAATCTTCTGGAGCAGCTGCTCGTTATTTAAATATCTATCTTAAGAGTTGACAATCTTTCAGGGCAATTAAAGTAATCGATATGGTCCTGAGAGAGAAGAGAGAGCAGCCTCTTATCCCAGTAATAGCTCTCACTAAATAATGAATACAGACCACACACACACAGACACACACACACACACACACACACACACACACACACACACACACACACACACACACACACACACACACACACAGACACACACACACACAGACACACAGACACACACACACACACACACACACACACACACACACACACACACACACACACACACACACATACATACATACAGACCTTGGTATCAGACGTTGCAGGTTTTCAGACAAACACTGACAGCTCACCCTCTGTTTAAAGAGATGAGGACCAACACGCTCTGATTCTAATGATTCATGTTTTAAATATAATGTCTGCATCAAAACCCCAATGCAGTCTGGTAAAACATTTTGACTGAAACACTCAAAGACACGTGTCAGTTCTCTCTCAAGTCTTAGAAAGACATGAAACTCTCTGAGCAACTGTGTATGAACCTAAACATAACGTCTAAAGTACAAGAAGCCGGTGGACATGAAAACCGAAGGAGCATTTCACTAACAAACATCCAATCCCCCAACTCCACACCGATAAAACATTCAGCAGTTGAAATCAGCTCACTGTCTGATCCTGGATCAGTTTGGGATCAATTCAGGGCCACATGTTTCGTTTCAGTTGAAAACAATGAAGTGTTGTGCAACGGTGGCCGGGGCTCATGGGTATTGTAGTCTTCAGAACCATCCACCAAAGTAAGACAGGACATAAAACTGCACAACTCATAGAACTTGTACTGAAATTCACCGCAATAAGAAATACTGTACGAAACTTCACAGGGAAACAAAAGTTCACACGGACAATTAATTCACACACAGAGGAAAAAAGCAATCTAAAAATACAAGTATGACAATGTTAGAAAGAGCAGAATACACAAGGATTAATGGCAGTGGCCAGTGCACAGCAGGCCACAACAGCAACAAAAGTCAGAGAATGTCAAAAGTGCAAGTGAAGTTATCGGTTCACACACGAGCAACCATTTAGTTTTAAATGTAGACAATCTGAGACACATTCCTGGTGGAATTAACTTAACCAAGTCATAGAGGACATCGTGCGCGGGGTCGTAGATAATCCCACATGCGCAGTATTCAGCTGTGCTAAGGGACAAGAAATCTGCTCAAAAAACCCAAACTTGTGTCTGAAACAGGGTCCGATCCCCACGGTCAGCTGACTAAGTGTCTGTGTGTGTGTGTGTCAGTGTGTATGGGTGTGTGTGTGTGTGTGTTTGATTTGATTTGATTGCAGCATGCACACCAGCAGCCTTATTACCAGGCAGAGGGCAGAGCAGGTTAATGACACACTATTGACTGATTGTCCTGAGCCAAAGACCAAACACACACACCCACACAGAAACACACACACACACACACACACACACACACACACACACACTGTAGGAATGCGTGCTTGTGTTTTGGCCCTGCTGGCCCCTGCATGTGATTGGACGATGACAGCAGACAGCAGGTCACTTCCAGCAGCGGAAATGACGATTGGCTGGAAGTCAGGGACTCGAGACAGAAGGAAACGCACACCACCGACTGCTAACACACACACACACACACACACACACACACACTACATACTACAAGAGATTATAGAGCAATTCAGAGAAATGAGAGTTTATGCAATTAATATTTCATAATAAAATAGCCCGATCAAGTATTAATAAATCAGTCCCAGATCTCCATCAGACTGATGCAGTGACCGCAGGAGGTCGGATCTGAAGGAGCTGACACAGATCCAACACAGATCCTGCTCCTGACCTGCTTTAACCTGGTTTAACCTGGAAACTGCTCAGCTATAGCATAAAAACAAGTAGGGGGCCCTGGAAGTATAAAGGTTGGTATATACTACAGCATATATGTGTAGGTGTGTATATATATATATATATATATATATATATATATATATATATACACACACACACACACACACACACACACACACACATACACATATATTAGGCCTGGAGTAAAAGTAAATCTCAGCACATGGACAAGTGGCTGTAAATCTTTTACTTTCTGCATTTTTCATGAATGAAAAATGACTTTAAAAAGATAAACTGTGAGTTTTCTTACCCTTTCACTACGTTTTCATGTATTAGATGGCCAAATGTATGCAGACACCCAAGCATTACACTTCGAAACAGTAGCTTGATCAAAAAGCCAGTAGACGGATAGGCTTGAGTGAGGCTTGGACAAAAACCAGTTGGTTGATCAGTGGATCAATAGTCCTGGTCCTTATGAGCAAAACGAACCACAAGACTTGGTTGAAACCACTCTTTGCGTGTTGTTACATCGATTAAAGCAACATTTGAGCACCACTGTTGGTGGTGTCCCATTCTCCGAATAGGACATGAGGCTGTGCAGAGTTTACTGAAGAGCTGTTTTATTATTCATTGGTTATGATACATTAGTGAACTATTCACATTCTAGGTGTTGAGCCTCGACCCTTATGAGGTCAGACACATTAGTGACATCGTTTGATTTGAGTAAAATGTGAATAAAAGTTACTTTGAGTAAATCTTTCTCGCTGTTTATCATTTTTCACCTGTGTCATTTATCGGTGGTGCGGCTGTTGTCATTTTCACCAAAAACCTCACGGATGTCACTGGTGCATTTTGTTGCTGTTATGTAATGACCTGTCTTATCTGACATCTTCAAAACAAAATGCATTTTGCATCGTTTTTTGTAAGTGAACCTAAATTCTACATGTTTATATATAATCCTTTATCAACCTTGAGTGTAACTGTTTACATCAAATAAATCTTCACTTTTAATTAGTCCCAGTTCATCTGAAAAATCTGAAAGTGCAATACGTCCAGATTTGAAACTAATGAGAAGTTTTAAGAGGCTTATAATTGGAACTAACAAAGAAAAAACAACAAGTTTTTGGCCCGGGACTGAAAGATTATTTAGTCAAATTACACCCATATGTGCCTGATGAATGTATGAGTGTGACACCATAGGCATTAGTCTGCTGCTGTTTTGGAACCTGCTGCAGGGATTTGCTCCCATTCAGACACAAGAGCATTAGCGAGGTCCAGCACTGATGCTGGTGATAAGGTCTGGCTCACAGTCGGTGTTCCAGTTCATCCCAAAGGTGTTGGATGGGGTTGAGGTCAGCTGTTTCCTCCTCTGCGGGCCAACATGGCCGCCGGCCCGGATCCTCCCTCCCTCTCTGCCGAGCCAACTGGAGCTGTTGGAGTAGCAACAACCTTTTCCAACACTCGCCTTTGTTGTCGTTCTCCGGGCCAAGGCTGCCCGCCGGAGCGAACGAGGCTATAAGCAGCAGATTTAGCCCTGGCTCTGGTCTCTCTCCCTCTGACGCACACAAACACAGATTTCCGTGTATGAAACGAAAACAAAACCACAGAATGAAGTTGCTGGAAAAAACAACGCGCTGCACAGTTTTTCTCCTCACTGGTTTAAATCCCTGTTTCACCCGGAGAGGTCATGTGGCACCTGTTCTAACCCTGAACACACACACACACGTTCCACTATCCCCGTGGGGACACTGACTGACGTAATGCAATCCCTACCCCCTTACCCTAACCTAAACGTGATTCTAGCCTGAACCCTAAAACCAGGTCTTAACCCTCAAAACACAGTCTCTACCAATGGGGACCTCCATTTTTCTTGTGTGCTTTCAGGTTAAAGTCCCCAGGAGGATATAAGAACATGAACACACACACACACACACACACACACACACACACACACACACACACACTGCTCTCAGTGAGCAGCAGTTAGTTGGTTGTGACCCTGAGTTTAACCTGTCTGACCTTTGACCTCTGTGAAGTGAAAATCATTTAAAGTAAAGTCTGGTGATACTGTGTCTTTATCTTCATGTGTAGACTCAATGGATCAATCCGCCACAGAATCTAGTCCCCAATAAAAGCAGTACTGCCTCCTACAGTGAGCAGCTGTTTTAGGAAAATGACTGACTGTTGTTGACAATGAAACCTTCATCATCGTCCACAGGAACAATCTGTGTGGCTGTAAACCTCTGCAGCAGTGCAGTCTGGTTGGTGAGTTCAAGGTTGGGACTCTAATCAGTTCAGGTTGGGGTGGTGAGAGTGCGTGCGTGCGTGTGTGTGTGTGTTGGTGATTGGGGGGTTTGGACAGATTTGGGTCGGGGGTGTTGCTCCGCTGCAGAGCATTATGGGGGCCAAACCGAGCTTATCAACAGGCTGCTGCTATTTTTAACTTAGCAAACCAGTACCAAAAGTACACACACACACACACACACACACACACTTACAGTCAGTCAACCAGCCAGTCAGTCAGCCAGTTAACAGCTCCTGATCCAGCTAAACAGCAGATCCTGACTTTTCACACAGACTGAGAGAGACAGAAAGGTTCAGCCGTTAGAGGAAAAGTGTGGGAACGAACTGTGAGGCAGGAGGTTGAATCTGGAACTTGCTCTGCAAACCATCCTTAAATAAAAAACATCTAATAATAAAATGAGTCAGATTCACAGAGGCTAAAGGTCGTACACAAATCTCTTCACACAGACTGTGGTGGTGGCTGGAGGGGTCGACTGGGCAGACTGGGATTTATCTGGACACTAAACAGACATGGGCGCTGAAATTCCTCCCAGTCTGCTGTTTACTCTGAGAGACAGGAGAAGCTTTACTCCATGCATTTCTCCATATCCTCATCCTCCACCCTGGCTCTCCTGCATCTGAGCGCTCCTGGGTGTCTCTCTTTGGTTGGAACCAGAGTGGAAAATTTGACTTTGTTGCACTCTCACTTTACTATGACCAGACAAGCCAAACCAGAGCTTGCAATGAAGAGTCACGTGGCTCACAAGTAACGCACTGGCTCTGGACATATTTCTCTCCATTGCAAAGGCCTTTCTTCACAACATGTCTGAAACAAATGTATCTTTTGTAGCTTGTAATCAGAGCAATAGAGTATTCAGAATGCTTTGTCAAACCCTGCACCAGAAGTGCTGAACTGATCCGAGACTAATCCAAAATCTAAAAGTAAAATGATTCAATTTTCTGAATTTATCCAACAACTTCTGCAAAGCTCAACTTGTAACTTCACCCTGCCATCAGAAACAGAATCTGAAGCTGTCTGATGTCAAAGAGCACTTGAAACCCCCTCCCACAAATTTCTGACGTCAGACTTGGGGGCCTATACCCGACGATATTTTTCTTAGATCAGACAATCGCACCCAGCCTACAGTGTGATTGGCCGCCTGCGTGGAGGTGTGAAAGTAAGCAGGGTTTGAACTTGTCTCTTTCTTTTTTTTTTTACACACTAGAGCTGCAGAAATTAGTCAATTAATCGATAAGCTGATCGGCAGAAAATGAATTGGCCACTATTTTGATGACTGATTACTAAGTTTAATTCATAAGTTTGAGTTTGTTTTTTTTAAGCAAGAAAATGCAAAATGATGGTTGCACTTTCTACAATGTCAGGATTTGCTAATATGTCTTTGCAAAATTTGAATCCAAAAACTGATATATCTGGATTTTGGACAGAATACAACAAACTTTCTGAATATATCAACTTAAGCCAGTGGAAATTATAACAGGCATTTTTCACTATTATCTGACACTTTATTGACTTTATTGCTTCCAGTGTGGCAGTTTGGAAAATGTCTAAATTCTTTAAGCCTTCAGAGGTGGTGGGATGACACGTCATACAGACTAATTTGTTTCACGCTTAGTCAAGTCTCGAGTCAGTCGAGACAAGTGCAGTTTAAGTCTCAGGGCCTTGAGGGCTAGTCCAAGTTAAGTTATAAGTCTTCATAGGCAAGTACAAAACATTTGATCATTTTCCTTTTAAAGCTGTTCCTTTCAATAAACTGAGCTAATTCTTTAGATGTGTGGCTATGCAAGGACTCGTGGCGTTGTATAATCTATTTTCCATTTTCCAAGTGCTAGTCTACAGCTCTGGTTTGTACTGATGATTCAACCTCACCTGACATCGTCTGTGGGAGAAAGGAACAGGACAGCAGAAACTCTGGACACAAAGAAGTTGTGTTTTCCAGGCAAAGTTTAGGTAAACTGTCATCAATACAAAGGAAAAGAGCGTAATTCCTGTAACTTTATCAAAATGTCTGAGGACATGTCTGCATATGAGCATCAGTCCAGACTTTCTATGTACATTGTCATTTCGGGTTGTTACCTGGAGTCAAAACGGATTCCGTTCTAACTCTTAATAAATTGCAATGTGGATGTTCTAAAAGTCGTTGTTCTGCTATAAGAAACCAACAGCCGTGAAGGACGAAACACCGCAGAATCCAGTTTAACTGTCCTGAACACGCTGACTGTCAACGGCAAACCTAAAAGCACACTGCTAAATCTAACACATGTGAGCATCGCGGAAGGGTTCGAGTATTTTTATGACCAGGAGGAACGTACAGTACTGATCTGAAGTGCATGTAAGTACAGTATGTGTGTTTCTTTTTCCACCACTCCTTTTTCTTTCTAGAGGAAGCAGACAGGCCTCACAGGGAGGAGAAGGGGGGGTGGGGGGGTCTTGGAGGGGGAGGGGGGGGGCCCGCTGTGGGCGATGGGATTTTTTTGGGGAGGGGGGTTGTAATGTTGAGGCAGCGGTGGGCTGATCTCCTGTGATCTCCTTCCTGTGTGGCTGTCAGGGCCTGTGGCGGAGGCTTACATCTTCCCCCGGCTTTGCCCTCCTGCCCCCCAAGACTACCCTCCGCCCTCCCCCCCCCCACCCAACATCCCACCCCCGCATAGGACTTCATGTTCCTCCCCTTTGACCCCCCCTGCACCCCTCCCATCGCACCCCACCCTGCCTCGTTATGCCCCAGAGGACTGCTGCTGCTTCGTTTAGACTGGAGGAATGAAGAAAAAGAGGAAAAAAGCAGAAAGGGGAGAGGATACGAGCCCGGCAGCTACAAAGACAGTCAGTCAGACAGACAGAAAGACAGTCAGAAAGTCAGTCAGTCAGTCAGTCAACCAGCCAGACAGATATAGTAAAGTTGAAGATATGATCCAGCTGTACAGATGCTTCGCAACGGGACGATCATTTTCCACATCGCCCCAACAAAGATGGTATTATGTTGCGCTGATACTTTCTACTCCCTCCCTCCTCCCCCATCTCCTCCTCTCTCTGTCTCTCTTCCAACAAGTATGCGAGATAAGCAGTAGGGGGAGATTAAGCCCAAAACGCCGCAGACATGCTTATTTGGCTGTTGGAATTGAGTATGACGAAGTGAGATTGCAGTGATATCCATGAGGAGTGTCGAGGTTGGCGTCGCTAATCAGGACTGTTCCGATCAGAGTTCAGTGAGGAAGGAGAAGATGAAAGGGTCATGTAAGACAGAGGAGGAGAGAAAAAAAAAGGAGGGAGGCAAAAGGGGAAGGGGATGAGGAGTTTTATGTCCCCATGGAGGCTGATAACGATGGCCACACAACAACCAGCTGGTTGTAAACGACAAAAAACACAGATTAAAAAAGTACAAATACGGTACATGGCATGTAACACTACCACGTGTGGTAGTACCACGAGACGAGTCCCTTGATGGGACACTGAGTCTCCAGATGCACATAAAAAAGTGCACAAGTCCCTAAAGTAGAACGTGAGTGTAAAATGGGATGTAAAAAGAGTCCTGAAAGGGACAAAAATGACTCACTGATTGTACCCAAAAGAGTCACCTATGAGACAGACATGAGTCACCGATTAAATCAGACAACTGTACCCCAAGGGCCAGAAAAACCCCCACGGCACAGAACGAATCCACAAAGGGAAAGGAATAAGTGCCCCTAGGCAACAGCAATGAACCCCTTCTTGAGACAGATCCGAGACCCCAATGGGATGGACACCAGTTGCTGGTAGGATGGAGATAAGTTCTCATTGGGTCTCCACAGAGACAAAACTAAAAGTCCCAGAGATCGTTGGCATTGAAGTGAGTCCCTGAATGCATTTTAACAAGTAGAGCAAGGAGGAGAAATGAAGCCCCGAAGAAACCAATGGATACTACTCCCAGACAGAACCAAGACAAGTTCTCAGTTGGACAGGCGCAAGAACCAAATAGGACGGAAAAAGGTTTATCAAAGGGATGGACATTTGGCCTTGACAGGACTGAAACAAGTTCTCAATAGGACAGACAGTGGCTGAAATGAGTTCTCAGTGGGACAGATATAAAACCGTGATAGGACAGAAAAAAGTTTGTGATGGTTTGAGAAGGAGTCCGGAAAAAAAAAGTAAATCTGAAAGGGAAGGAGAGGGGTCAGTTTAGGTGAGTGGTGTGACCAGGCAGTGTGGTATGTAGGTCACTCAGTCAGGCCTGGTGGCACACTGACCTCCCTTCTCAACTCCCAGCATGCTTCTTTCCTATCGATAACACCATTTCCCCTCAGGCCCTGTGTCTGTGATTGTGTGTGTGTGTGTGTGTGTGTGTGTGTGTGTGTGAGACACGCAAACAACTAAACAAACAAAGTGGGTGAACTGCAAGCACGCAAACCTCAACTACCCCTGAAAAACCTAATCTGGAGGCTGCAGCATCGCTGTCAATGATCCAGCCGGTCTTTGGCGTGTTAGTACAGCGTGGTCAGTATTTTCTAAGATACACAATGAAGTAACACTGATGTACAGATCTGAATAAGTTTTACCATCTAAAAGCTGAGATTTAGTACAGTACAGTACTTTGTACCATCTGAAAACCATGTATTTTATAGAATTTACTAACTGAAATGAAATCTGACCTTGACAGCACTTGAACAATTTTTGGTAACTGAAATATATCTCGTATTTTAGTGTGGATTTTAATCAATTTTATCCGAATCTATTCATCAACCATAGACAGAATATGTAAAATGCGGATTTTGATACCGAGCAGGATAGTTAAGCTAGCTAGCAGTAGCTACCTGTTTAGCCTGCTAGTTAAAGAAAGAAACTGATCCCACATAACGGGAAGATCAATAATCTCTGCTGTTTAATTCAAATGTTGTCAAACTAGCTGACAACGAGTTGGAATACTGGCAGCTATTCTTCCAGTTCTGCTGACATTGCATGAAATCGAAATGTGTCTAAAAACAGCAAATTATTCTTTTTACTGTCAACTCCGACTCACGTAGCTTGGTGATTTGAGTAATCAAAGATAAAAGCAGATCCTTATCGGGACATAAACAAGGAAACTGAGCATAAATAATGACGTGGCTGGATTATTGCTCTCTGATGAAAAGGTAAATTTGCAGTACTATAGCAAAACGCACAAACATTTCTGGGCCAGACTTTCTGTAAAGCGCCTTGAGACTCACCTATTTCTTGGTTCTCATGCTGTGACTGTCATGCTGATTTATTTAGAATTTATTTTGTCATCAAGCCGTAGGCCTGGTTCACCTCACCACCTGTCCAACCTTATCGTCACCATTAACTTATTCACTTCTCACAGAGAGTGAATGGAGGCAAACTGTTCTCCAAATTAATTACCGAGCCGTGGTAAGATGGAGTGGGTGGGGGGTTAGGACAGAAAAAATACCAGGGAAAAAGAAAGTGGTCTGTGAGGAGGGTGGGTGGGTTCCTCGCTATTTGGCCCGCTGACTCTGGGCCGATTGTGCTGCTGGGAAACGAAGGCACAAAAGAAACAGGAGGAGTCCACTTAATCCTGGCGGGGGGGCGGTCACTCTGGAGCAGGGAAACACCGGCGCGCTCATTTATCTGTTGCGGCGTTTCATTAGGACGCCACTAACTGCCGCTGGGCCTTTTGTCTTACTAATCCTCGCAATCAAACATGCGTGCAGGGGCCGAAGCAGGATTGGTATTGGGGGGGGGGCTATTACTGTGAAAGGTGGGTTTTTATGGAGAAATCAAAATGCCCGGCCACCTAGTGCAACCTTTTATCACACCGCAATACCATGGACAAAGGAGCTGAAACACTTCGAGGGGGGGGGGGCAATATTTGCTCTAGAGACACTTAAACAAGCAGCTGAAAAAAGAGGGACTTTCCAGAATGACTCTTTTTTTAAGATAAGTTAAATGGAGACAGAAGGCAAGGCTGTGAGACGACAGACAGACGGAAAGACAACGAACAAAGGGAAAGAGCTGATCTGCTCGAGTTCTCGCCTCTAGTTTTAAGAAAAAGGAAAAAAAGAGTGAAATGGAGGCAACAGCAGGCCTTTCTGGTTTGCTGGAAGCCTAACGGTTGTTATCCGAGCAACTGAGATAAAAAGCCATCTCCCAGAGTCCGTGGGAGAGCGAGGGCCACGGCTGAAGAGAGAGAGAGTGTGCAGATCCCCAAAGCATTTCCTGGTG